>NC_140993.1:133683730-133721465 GCF_052327205.1 Somniosus microcephalus
GGGGAAGGGGGGGGAGTGGGGGGAGGGGGAAGGGGGGGGAGGGGAGGGGGAAGGGAGGGAGAGAGGGGGAGGGGGGGAGGGGGGGAGGGCCTGAGACGGCTGATTGTGGCTGGCCGGGCCCGGTTGCCTTGGTAACCCTCCTCCCCTCTCCGCCTCCCGATCTCCGGGCCTGGGCCTGAGCGGCTGATTGCGGCTGGCGAGCCCGGTTGCCGGGGTAACCCTCTCCGCTCCCCCTCCCCTCCCGAGCCCCAGTTGCCTTAGTAACCCTCCTTCCCTCTCCGCCTCCCGATCTCCGGGCCTGGGCCTGAGCGGCCGATTGCGGCTGGCGAGCCCGGTTGCCGGGGTAACCCTCTCTGCTCCCCCTCCCCTCCCGAGCCCCGGTTGCCTTGGTAACCCTCCTCCCCTCTCCGCCTCCCGATCTCCGGGCCTGGGCCTGAGCGGCCGATTGCGGCTGGCGAGCCCGGTTGCCGGGGTAACCCTCTCCGCTCCCCCTCCCCTCCCGAGCCCCGCCCCCACCCCCCCGAATGAACCGCCAGGAGCTTGCAGTGAGCCCAGCCAGCTTTTACCAAGATGGCTGGCCGATGGTTTGGAATCGGGCCCAGCGGGGGGGGTGGGGGGTGAGGGGTGGGAGGAGCTTGCCACAAAACAATTGCCTAGGGTCCAGCATGGCTGGCAACAGACGCCCAGGCTTTGAGGCCTACCTGGAAAAACGGGGAAAGGTAGGAAAATTAATGAGATCAGATAAAAGACTTAGAAAGTAATTAACTTTTTTTTAAAACAATATGGGCTAAAAATTCAGTTTGGGGCGCCAAGCTCGCCTGGGCGCCGGAATTACCGCTGCGTGCGGAGCCACTTGCGCCATCGGGATATTCAATTTCAGCGCCCCAAATGGAATCCGGCCGCTAAACAAGGCTTTCGGTGCCCCGCTTGGGGCGCTGAAACTGAATATCGGCGCGCAAAGTGCCGCAGCGCCACCCGCTGTGGCACAGCAGGCTGCGGTACTGCAGGCCTTCCTCCCACTGTTAAGGGGGAGGTGCCTGCAACAGCGCGATCCCCGCTCGCGAGTGCCGGCAAATGAGCCCGGCACAAAGGAGAAGTGCCTGGCTCTCGGGAAACAGCCGGCAATGCCGCGGGGGGGGGGGGTGTAGGAGGCCGGGGACGGAGGTGCGGGCAGGCGGACGGCGAAAAAGCGGCCGGCCGCACCTCCACCTTAACTCGCCCCAGTACCGCCACAGGTAGGCCCCTGTGTACCGGTCGCTATTTGCGGCCGGCGCGGAAGAGGCGGGCGTGACCTAATATGGCGCTCGGGGCGGTAGCGGGGCACTGCGCACACCTATGACGTCATCGGTGGTGGCGCAGCGCTACAGGCTAACACCGCCATTAGTGCCCCGCTAAATATCGCGGTGGTTGTGGCCAGTGGCGCTAAAGCCTCTGAGTGGCCTCTTTGGGCGCAAACTGGTGGCGCAAGCAACTGAATTTCTAGGCCTATGTGTTTTAAAAGCAACTTTTTTTTTAAAGACGCAGAAAGCGGGAAAAAGAAATGAAAAGTTTGGAATCAAGATGGCGGCGACTCACCTCGGTTCAGAACAATAAGTCCCGCCCACACACGCGCCAATTGGTCGACCGTCAGGTCACCGAAGCGTAGGATAGATAGATTTAAAATTAATTAAAATGACATTAAATTAAATATTTTAAACAAAAATTTAATTTTTTGAAAAAAATAATTAAAGTCTTTTACGGGGCTAAAAATAAACTTACCTTTTTTTAAAAGTATTTTAAAATTATAAATCAGTGAAAAAAATGTTTTTTTTAATTCTTATGTTGGTAAAAGCTGGCCTTACGTCTGCTTTTACAAGGTGTATGATTTTTAAAGGTTTTCAGTGGGCGGAGGTTGTGCAGAAAGCGGAACTCTGCCCCCGCGGAGGATTCTTGACAGATCGCAAGTGCCGGGTTTTAGCGCATGTGCTTCGCATACCTAAACTTGGCACTTGCGCTGCCGCTCTGGGTGCGTACGCACCTCGTACGCACCCATGGGGTCAGAAAATCTGGCCCATAATATTTTAAGTCCCTCATTCTCACTAGAGCGTGGACCTGAGCGGGTGCTGAGCAGCGGAGGCAGCAGTATATACACGGTGAAAAAAAATTCAAGGAGTGACATCACAGGACAGCAGGTAAGTGATTGGCTGGTGAGTATTATCTTTATCTTTTTCTCTCTAAGTTAGATCAGTGGGTTAGTTCTTAGTCTATTAAATAGAGGCATGACAGGGCAGCTCAGTCCCGTGGAGTGCACATCCTGTGCCATGTGGGAAGTCCTGGATGCTTTGCATAGCCTGGACGACCACATGTGCGGGAAGTGTCACCAGCTATGGCAACTCGAGCTCAGGGTTTCGGAGCTTGAGCGGTGGCTGCAGTCACTGCGGTGCATCCGCGAGGCTGAGAGATACGTGGATAGCATGTTTCAGGAGGTGGTCACCCTACAGCTTCAGAGTGTGCAGGCAGAGAGGGAATGGGTGACCACCAGACAGAAGAGGAGGACCAGTCAGGTAGTGTAGGCGTCCCCGGAGTGCATCTCGCTCTCCAACCAGTATTCTGTTCTGAGTACTTGGGGGCGATGGTTCCTCTGGGGGGTGCAGCCAAAAACAAGTCCACGGCACCACGGGCAGCTCAGCTGTACAGATGGGGAGGAAAAAGAGTGGATAAGCAATAGTGGTAGGGGATTCGATAGTTAGGAGAGCAGACAGGCATCTCTGCAGCGACAGACGTGACTCCGGGATAGTATGTTGCCTCCCTGGTGCCAGGGTCAAGGATGTCACTGAGCAGCTGCAGGACACTCTGAGGGGGAAGGGTGAACAGCCAGAGGTCGTTGTCGATATCGGTACTAACAACATAGGCAGAAAGAGGGATGAGGTCCTGCAGGCAGAGTTTAGGGAGCTGGGAGAGAGATTAAAAAGCAGGACCCCAAAGGTAGTAATCTCCAGATTATTCCTGGTGCCACGGGCTTGTGAGTATAGGAATAGGAGGAGAGAACAGATGAATGTGTGGCTGGAGAGATGGTGCAGGAGGGATGGCTTTAGATTCCTGCGGCATTGGGACTGTTTCTGGGGAAGGTGGGACCTTTACAAGCCGAACGGATTACACCTTAACAGAGCCGGGACCAATATTCTCATGGAGAGGTTAGCTAGTGCTGTTGGGGAGGGTTTAAACTAACTTGGCAGGGGGGTGGGCACCAGCATATAGGAGTAGAAAAGAGGAAAAAGGTGCATGAAAGAGTGAGTGTGTTGGATAGTACTAGAGAGGAAATTAGTACTAGAGGCAGAAGTAGTACCATATTAGATAGGAGCAGACTAGAAAGACTGAAAAATTCAAAAATGGGTTTAGAATGCATGTACGTAAATGCACAAAGTGTGGTGAATAAGGTTGGTGAGCTACAAGCACAATTAGCCCTGTGGCAATATGATGTTGTGGCAATAACGGAAATGTGGCTTAAAAATGGTGCGGACTGGGCACTTAATATTCAAGGGTACAAGGTGTTCAGAAAATATAGGGAAGGAAAAATGGGAGGTGGGGTGGCAGTGCTGATTAAGGAAGACTTTGTTGTGTTGGAAAGGAAGGATGTTCTTGAGGGGACAAGGACAGAATCCATTTGGTTAGAGTTGAAGAGCAAAAAGGGTATGATCACACTATTGGGAGTAGTCTATAGGCCTCCAAATAGTGAGAGGGAGGTAGAGGAGCAACTCTGCAGGGAAATCACAGAGATATGCAAGAGCTATAGAGTGGTGATATTGGGGGACGTTAATTACCCAAATATCGATTGGAATAATGCTAGGGTAAAGGGAAAGGAGGGGGAGGAATTTCTGAAATGTGTTCAGGAGAATTTTCTTGACCAGTATATTCTTGGCCCAACTAGGAAGGAGGCATTGCTGGAGCTGATGCTGGGGAATGAGGTGGGCCAGGTCGACCAAGTGTCTGTGGGAGAACACTTGGGTACGAGTGATCATCGTATCCTAAGATTTATATTAGCAATGGAGAGGAGCAAGGAACAATCTAGAGTGGAACTTCTAAACTGGAATAGGGCTAACTTCAATGGGATGCAAAAGGATCTAGCTAGGGTAAAATGGAACCAAAGACTGACAGGAAAAACTGTAACGGAACAATAGGTGATCTTTAAGGAGGAGATGTTCCAAGTACAGGCTAGGTACATTCCAACAAGAGGGAAGGGTAAGGGAACCAAAGCAAGGGCTCCTTGAATGACAAGGGAGATTGTTCAAGAGAAGATGAAACAAAAAAAGAGGGTGTATAATGCATGTCAGGTAAATTCTTCAAGGGAGAACCAGACCAAATACAATAAGTTGAGAGGGGAAGTGAAGATGAAAATAAGATTGGCAAAGAGACAATATGAGAGTGGAATGGCGGTTAACATAAAAGGAAATCCAAAAATCTTCAACCGGCATGTAAATAGTAAGCGGGTAGTAAGAGGCGGAGTGGGGCCTATTAGGGACAAAGAATGTGATGTATGCTTAGAGGCATAGGGCATGGCTAGGATACTCAATGAGTACTTTGTATCGGTGTTTACTAAGGAGGTGGATGCTGACAAAATATCGATAGAAGTGGAAAAGGTAGAAGCAATGGAAAGGATGAAAATTGAAAGACAGGATGTACTAGAAAGGCTGGGTATGCTTAGAGTGGATAAGTCGCCTGGTCCAGATGGCTTGCACCCCAGATTGCTAAGGGAATTGGTGAGGAGATAGCGGAAGGGCTTGCCATAATTTTCCAATCTTCCCTAGATGCAGGGGAGGTGTCTGAGGATTGGAAAGTGGCAAATGTGACACCATTGTTCAAGAAAGGGGGTAAGGACAATCCTAGTTTAACATCAGTGGTGGGTAAAATTTTAGAAACAAAAGTCAAGGAAAAATTAATGGGCACTAGGAGAATTTTAAGCTAATTAAGGAGAGCCAACACGGATTTGTAAAAGACAGATCGTGTTTGACTAATCTAATTGAATTTTTTGATGAAGTAACAGGGAGGATTGATGAAGGGTATGCAATGGATGTTGTCTACATGGATTTTAGGAAGGCATTTGACAACGTACCACATAGAAGGCTGGTTAACAAAATTGAGGCTCATGGAAAAGGTGGGTCAGTGGCAGCTTGGATAAAGAATTGGCTTAAGGACAGAAAACAGCAAGTTGTGGTAAATAGCTGTTTTTCAGATTGGAGGATGGTAGACAGTGGTGTTCCCCAAGGGTCAGTGCTGAGGCCACTGCTTTTTTGATATATGTTGTGTATGCACCTTTAAGGGAATAACTGGTCTCAGACTGCAGTACCAGCAGTGACCACCCCTGTATAAAAGGCCCTAGCAGGCTTCTGTAGTTTCAGTTTCCAGGTTGTCTCCATTCAGTAAAGACTTGTTATAATCAACTCCTGCAGTCCGTGTCTCAATTATACACGGACATAATACTGGCGACGAGTAAGAAACGAACTTACCTGCAACTTGGCAGCACCTCAGACGATGTTATTGAAGGTCAGAGCCAGAAAAAAGAAAAAAAAAAAATAATCCAAAGAAACTCGAGAAACGGGCGTAGACCGTGGGCAACCGCCCTCCAAATCAGCGAATTGAAAAGTTGCAGGAGAGACTGTCAAGAGCCAGGCTTGGTTCTCCAGTCTGTGGTTTCCCAGCTATTCGGGCTGGTGGCAGGTAGTGCACTGATCCTTCCTGGGCTGCGGCAGCCTAGAGCTCGATCGGGTGGCTCTGCAACGGGGCCGGGCAGCGAGTCGGGAAGCAAAGAGAGAGAGGGTGGAGCACACAGGGTGCGGCCGGTGCTTCGAAGCCGGGCAGCGTTCAGACCTAAGAAGAGGGAGGGAAGTGTCCCAGAGTGTCCGCTCCACGACGGGAACGGTTCTTCAATTAACGGAGCAAATATTGAAGCGTGATAGAAAAATAAAAATACCGTGGAGAGCAGTGTCGGCAGCAGCGGCAGCGGCGGGAAAGTGCGGGAGGCGCCATCTTAACTCAGCGGGGAAGAAGGAAAAGCGCGGGAGGCACCATTTTGATCCATTGGGGATGAAGGAAAAGCGCAGGAGGCGCCATCTTAGATTTTCAAGATGCCAAAGACTGGCGATATCACTGCCTTCGATAATGCAATAGAAGACTGGACCACGTATGTGGAAAGAGTCGAGGTATATTGCGAGGCAAACGAAATAGCCGATGAGAAAAATATATCGGTATTGCTAAATTTAATGGGCGCAAGAACGTACGGCCTATTGCGGGACCTGATTACTCCAGCCAAACCGAAGGCGAAGAGTTTTAACGAAATTGTTGCTATCCTACAGGAACACCTAAATCCTACACCGCTGCTGATAGCAGAAAGATTTAAATTCCACAGGAGAAATCAGCATAAAAATGAGAGCAATGCTGATTACCTTACGGAACTACGCAAGCTATCAAAGCACTGCCAGTTCGGAGCAGGACTGGCAGATAGCTTATGGGACAAATTTGTCTGTGGACTCCTGAGTGAAGGAACCCAGAAGAGGTTACTCTCAGAGAAAGAGCTGACGCTAGATAAGGCTTTCAGCGTGGCAGTATCGTACGAAGCAGCAGCAAGGGGAGCTGCAGAAATACAACAAAAGCCACAGGAATACGGCACCCACGAAATGACACGGGGATTTGCAAAATGTTATTGCTGCGGCAGAACAAACCATGACCAGAAGGACCGCTGGTCCAAGGACAAAATATGCAGGCAATGCGGAAAGATGGGACACATTGCATGAGTTTGCAGGTCTGGGGAGAAGACCAACGACAACAAAAAGGCTACTAAGGAACCGTACAGGAAAGTACAAAAGATGGCGGACAGTAGTTCCGAAGACCAGGTGAGCGATAGTGAATCCGGGAACAAGAGACTAAGCAGTCTCAAACTTCACAACGTAATCGCAAAAGAGGATCACCGAACCATTTGAGTCACCCTCACGATAGCAGGGTCCCAAGTCAAAATGGAATTGGATACAGGATCAGCTCTAACCGTCATGAATCGACGAGACTACGAGCGGCTATTCTCACACATACCCTTGAGAGAGACATCCATTGTCTTGAGGACGTATACGGGGCAAAAAGTATACCCCAGAGGAAAAATAAGGGTGCCTGTCGAATACAACGGCAAGAAAATACGGAAATTGTATCTCTACATTCTGCAAGATGGTGGACCACCGTTATTGGGATGTGAATGGATAAGAAAGATAAGTTTAGACTGGCACTCCATTCAGGCACTGACAGTGGCTGGTAAAAAGGATGACGACGTCACTCCTGGACGATTGTCAACAATCTTAGCTGACGACAAAGAGGTATTTCAACAAGAACTGGGCACTCTTAAAGGCGTAACCGCCTCGATAAAAATAGAGGAGAATGCAATTCCCAAGTTTTTCAAAGTATTGTACAATATGCAATTCGCCCAGCCGTCGAGGCAGAGCTGGAGAATCTGGAGAATGCAGGCGTGTTATCTAAGGTAGACTGGAGCGAGTGGGCGATACCCATTGTTCCTGTCATGAAGAAAATGTTAAACAATAAGTCTGAGGAGCCAAGGAAGGTTTGCATCTGTGGGGTCTTCAAGGTGACGGTGAACCCAATCCTTCACACAGTACAGTGTCCTCTTCCAAGGATAGAATATATCTTCGCCTCACTATCTGGAGGGAAGCGTTTTACAAAAATTGACCTAGCACAAGCATGTTTGCAGATGGAGGTTGAAGAATCCTCTAGGAAGTATCTCACGATAAACACTTACAAAGGTCTTTACCAGTATAATCGACTGGTATTCGGAGTAGCATCAGCTCCGGCGATATGGCAAAGAGCGATGGAACAAGTCCTGCAAGGGATTCCGGGGACTCAGTGTTACTTGGACGACATCCTAGTGACAGGTGAAGATGACAGTGAGGCCTAGAATTTCAGTATAGCCAGCTTTGGGGCGCTAACGTTAGCGCCCGCCCGAAGTTAGCGCCCGCCCCAAAGTTGCGCCCCCTTGCCGGAAATTCAGTCGCTTCGCCCTAAGAGGTTGCTGGACCACTAAAAGAGGCGTTCCACTACTATCTTTAGGCGCTAAGCCGGCGGTGCAGAGGGATAGCGCCGAGGCGGGGCGCAGCGCGGGTGCGGTCATTTTTTGATTGACAGCAGACCCCGTGGCGCCGACCAGCTCTTAAAGGGGGAAGGGACGATTTGGTCTGCTGCCACGCCCTGCACACTGCAGCTTTGCAAATAGGCCTCAACACTGCTGCTCAGCCCCAGGGAGTCATGGCAACGCCAGAGAAGGCCCGTGAGCGTGCCCTGCGCTTCTCAGAGCTATATCTGGGAATAATGGTGACAGCTCTGGAGAAGAGGCGCAGGATTTTGTTCCCAGAGACTGGGAGGAATCCGACCCACCAAGAATACACCAGAGCCTGGAAGCAGATCGCCAACAGGGTGACGTTCACCGGCGATGCCCCCAGGACCTACACACAATGTTGGAAAAAATACAACGACCTGACCAGGATTGTCAGGGTGAGTACCCTTTCCAGTCTCCTCCTCATTCTTGCATGTACACCTGACATGATGGGCAAAGGGAGCTGAAAGGCCTAATGGCCAGCCCTCAGCCAGCAGCTTTGGGACAGTCATGAGCATCAATTGCCCATTCTGCACTCTACACTCTGGCCAAGCTATTCCACCATGGGAGGCAGTGCACAGTACATCAGGGCTACACTCTGGCCAAGCTATTCCACCATGGGAGGCAGTGCACAGTACATCAGGGCTACACTCTGGCCAAGCTATTCCACCATGGGAGGCAGTGCACAGTACATTAGGGCTACACTCTGGCCAAGCTATTCCACCATGGGAGGCAGTGCACAGTACATCAGGGCTACACTCTGGCCAAGCTATTCCACCATGGGAGGCAGTGCACTGTACATCAGGGCTACACTCTGGCCAAGCTATTCCACCATGGGAGGCAGTGCACACTACATCAGGGCTACACTCTGGCCAAGCTATTCCACCATGGGAGGCAGTGCACACTACATCAGGGCTACACTCCGTACTTACAGCCCGCCCTTTCTCTTGCAGGCTAAAGTTGCCTATAATTGCCAGGCCTGTGCCAGGACCAGGGGAGGCCGCGCCAAGCTGCAGAAGCTCACTTCCCTGGAGGAGCGCGTGATTGGGCTCATGGGAGCCCGGCTGATCGTGCCCACAGCGTATGGAGTAGCCGACCCTCCAATGCCCGGCAATGGTAAGGACCTCGCCTTTTGGCCCTCTCGCGTCGCACTTGCGCATCCGAGCTACCTCCTTTGCCACTGTCCCACCAATGCGCTGAATGCCACCAGTCCTGACTCCCTCGCTGACGCCGTCTCCTCACTCTGAAGCTACTCTTGTGCATTCCTGCTTTCAGCTGGTGACGACCAGGTCCCTGAAGCTGCCAGTGACAGCCCCTCCGAGCAGGAGGAGGAGGAGGAGGAGGAGGAGGAGGAGCAAGAGCAAGCCGGACCATCAGGGGAACACTCAGGTCCCGCAGGAGAGGACGAAATGATTGACAAGTCCTCACTGGATGAGTGCCTGGACCAACTGTCGCAGGGGATTGCAGCTGCTGGGACCAGTGGCGTCCAGCCACCCAGGAGCCCTGCGCGTGGGCCGCGGCCTTCCCCCCAAAGGGGGGAAGGATCAGAGGGGAGTGCAGTTGATCGGGACACTCGCCGCCACCAACGTGGCAAGGTTCCCCTAGTTCGGTCCCCTGCTCCCCAGCGGGAGAGTCCCGACTCCAGTCCGGACACCTTCACCTCGGAGGAGGCGCGGAAGCTGGACAAGATGGCCGAGGATTCGGACCGGCGCCACACGGAGCTCATGCGCGTGGTGGGGCGCATGCCTGAGGCCATTGAGTCGCTGGCGACCAGTGTGCGCGAGTTCGGGGCATCAACTGCCGCGAGTGGCCGCATGCTCACTGATGCCGTCAAGTCCCTGGCGGGTGTGATGCGGGCGCACACCAGGACAGCAGGGGCACTCACTGCTGCCACACACGCTGTCTCAGGCAGGCATCGCCAGGGCACCCGCCGCGCTGCAGCATCCCAACGAGCCGCCCCTCGGCTGATTGGTGCGGATCCTGCAGTGCGGGCCCGGCCGAGTGCCAGCGCGCCACAGCACCAGCCAGTGCCTCCCAGACGCCAGCTTGCCCACATTGCACCATCCGTCGCCGCCACTCCCCCACTGTGGCGTCAAGGGCAAGCGGCTGGAGCTGATGGTGGCCAGGCTCAGGTGCGCCACTCAGCAGCCGGCCCCTCGAGGCCCAAAGGCCGTGTAGGCCGCCCCCCAAGGGCATCTGGCGGAAGGACATCTGAGCCGCAGGCGCCTTCCCCCAGCCTCGCAGCAGCCACTGGGCAGAGCTTGCGAAGGAGCAGCAGGCCGGGCAGGGGAGGCAAAAGGCTGGACAAGGTCTCGCCCTCGCGGGCCACTCAGTAGAGGGTGTGGCCAGCTTTCGTTTTATATGGCGGTGGCCATCTTTCTTTTGCCCATGGTTGTTTGGTTCGTGGGCTTATCTTTTGCGTTAAGGCCGAGGTTGAGGCCAGGTTTGTACAAATGTGGAGTTACTCCTCCCCAGTTTGTGGGAGTGAGTCGTTTGTTGGGCTTTTTGTGGGGCCCGTTGATTGTTTTTGGGGATTCATGTGGGAAGGGGTTTTCATTTTTGTGTAATAAATAATTATCTTTATTCATAGAGTCTCCATGGTTGTTCTTGTTAGTGTTTGTTGGCTTTGCCGGCTGAGGGCTTGCGGAGCGGCTGCATTCATCTTCCCTCATGGCCACAAGGCATTCCCTGACAGTGGGCTTAGAAGTAACGTGTAATAAGGTGGCGTCGCGCGGCCCTTGGCCTTGGTCGCTCCCTCCTGGGAACGTACTCCTGCTCCTCCTCCTCCTCCTCCTGCTCCTCCTGCTCCACCTCCTGAGGTGCTGGTCCAATGTCAGGTGGCAGTGCCTGAGTCCTGCGAATAGCCAGGTTGTGTAGCATGCAGCAAACTACCACAAATTGGGAGACCCGGTCCGGCGAATACTGCAGAGATCCTCCGGAGTGATCAAGGCAGCGGAACCGCTGCTTGAGGACCCCAATAGTTTGCTCGATGATGTTGCGGGTGGTTTGATGGCTCTCGTTGTATGCCTCTTCAGCAGCGGTCCTGGGCGCGCGGAGCGGGGTCATGAGCCAGGTACACAAAGGATAGCCTTTGTCCCCGAGTAGCCATCCTCTTGGGGGAGGCTGTGCCTCGAACATGTCATGCACAGTACTCTGCCGCAGGATAAACGCATCGTGGCTGCTGCCTGGAAAGCTGGCATTGACAGCCATGATGCGCTGCTTGTGGTCACACACCAGCTGCACATTCAGAGAATGGTAGCCCTTCCTGTTGCGAAACTGCTCGCCATGCTCCAGAGGGGCCCGCAAAGCCACATGCGTACAGTCAATGGCGCCCTGCACCAAGGGGAAGGCCGCGAGTCTTGCAAATCCCAATGCGCGCTGATGCTGGCTCTCCAGGGCCATGGGGAAGGAGATGAATTGGCGTCTCCTTCTGAACAGTGCTTCGGTCACCTGGCGGATGCAGCGATGCGCGCCGTACTGGGAGATGTTAGCTATGTCCCCAGCAGCGGATTGGAAGGAGCCGGTGGCTTAGAAGTTCAATGCCACCGTCACCTTCACTTCCACCGACAGAGACGTCCTGCACCTGAGCTTTGGACGCAGATCTCTGCGAAGCAGGTGGCAGATCTCTGCAACCACCTCCTTTTGGAATCGGAGCCTTCTAACACATCGCGCGCCAGTCATGTTGAGGTAGGAGCGCTGCTGGCGGTATAGCCTGACTGGGTAAGGCCTACGTGGCCGACGCCTGTTGCCCCCTCTGCCTCTAGCCAGGGCTGCCCCTCTCACAATGCGTCTGCGAGCCCTACGGACATGGCGCTGCAGCTCCGCGTTGGCACCCCATGCAACCCCCATCAAATCCTGGCAAACAGTCAAATTTCCAAAAGGCCACTTGCAGCGCTCTGGCCTGAGCCCAAAAATACCTGCGCTGTTGCTGCTTGAAACCAGTTAGCTATCCTCCTTGTTGTGTGTCCAGAAATGCGTTGCACAAGAGTGTTGCTGCAAAATGGCTGGCCTTTATACTGGAGGGTACGTCCCCTTTAATTTGCGCCCCCCGGGGCCCGCGCTGGCTGTGTTGCGTTCCCTTTTTCAAACGCTCCGGCCGCCAGCCGCACAATGGGGCGGTCCGACTGAAGTTTGGAATCGGGGCGGCGAAAGGGCGTTGCACGAGGATGTGACGTCATTTTCTGCGCGCGCATCCGGGCGGGCGCTAAACTTTGCGCCGGCGCTAACGGCCAACTTAATTTGGGGCGAGGCGCAAACTGCGCTGCGTCCGGCCGCAACACGCATAGCGCCCGACATTCACTTTTCTTTAGGCGCTAACTGCTGGCGCAACCAACTGAATTTCTAGGCCTGAACACCTTGCCAACCTAGAGCAGGTGCTCACTAGACTACGTGAACATAGGCTACGAGCCAATCGCCCCAAGTGCGAGTTTTTTAAGAAACAGATATTGTATTGTGGCCACGTGATTGATGAAGAGGGGTTGCATAAGTCCCCTGACAAAATTGAAGCGGTAGTTAAGGCTCCAGCGCCTGAAAATGTGTCGCAACTGAGGTCATTCCTCGGATTGGTGAATTACTACCATAAGTTTTTGCCGAATTTGTCCACAATTCTGCATCCACTGAACGCCCTACTACGACCGGGAGTAGCATGGAAATGGAGCGATGAATGTAAGCGGGCCTTTCAGAAGAGTAAGGACCTAATCACGTCAAGAGAAGTATTGGCTCACTACAACCCATCACTACCGATAAGACTGGCGTGTGATGCGTCTCCCTACGGCATTGGGGCGGTACTGTCACATAAATTCCTTGATGGTTCAGAGAGGCTGATAGCTTTTGCGTCACGCTCGTTAACTTCAGCCGATCGTAACTACGCCCAGATTGACAGAGAGGCCCTCAGCCTGGTGTGGGGGGTGAAGAAGTTCAATCACTACCTGCACGGTCTGAAATTTATTCCACTTACTGATCATCAACCTCTCGTCTCCATTTTCAACCCTCAGAAGGGCGGACCGATAATGACGGCACAACGGCTACAGAGGTGGTCCCTTTTCCTAGGGGCACACCAATATGACATTGAGTACAAAGGAACTAAACAGCATGGGAATGCTGATGGATTGTCGCGCCTACCGTTGCCGACGGTGGAAGAAGAACTGGCAGTGGATCCAGTGGAGTTATTCCACTCGACTATAGTCGAATGTCTCCCTGTGACGAATGCAAACATAGAAAAGGAAACAAGAAATGACCCGACACTCTCCTGGGTCTATGATTTAACGGTGAAGGGATGGCCAGCACATGGCGAACCACTGCTGCCAGCATTCTCGCCGAGAAGAGAACAGCTGTCAGTGTGCAGAGGAACATTGATGTGTGGATCCAGAGTAGTAATTCCACCCAAATTGAAGGATAGAGTGCTCAATGAGCTTCATGAGGGTCATCTGGGAGGGGTAAAAGTGAAGAACTTAGCCAGAGCGTTTGTGTGGTGGCCGGGAATCGATAGAGAAATCGAAGAGATGACCAAGAGCTGTACAGGATGCCAGAAGGTCCAAAACGCCCCACCACAAGCCCCTCTACATCCATGGGAGTGGCCCTCATCTCCATGGCAAAGGGTGCACATTGATTTTGTTGGTCCCTTTATGGACTCGATGTTTTTAATTGCGGTGGATGCACATCCAAAGTGGCCAGAGGTAATAAAAATGTCCTCAACCACCACAGAAAAAACTATCACATTCTTACGAACCATATTCGTCAGGAATGGGCTGCCTGAACAGATTTGCTCTGACAATGGACCACAGTTTGTGTCTGAAGAGTTCCGGAGGTTCTTAAAGAACAATGGTGTTAAGCATTACACATCCGCCCCATATCATCCAGCCACTAATGGTATTGGCCGAAAGGTTTGTTCAAACATTCAAGAAGGCTATCAAGGCAATGTGTAATGAAGATATACCCCTACAACACAAGGTGGAAAACTTCTTGTTTGCCTACTGGAATGCGACACATACGGTTACCAACCAAACTCCAGCCATGATGTTCTTCATAAGAAAACATAAGAACATAAGAAATAGGAGCAGGAGTAGGCCAATCGGCCCCTCGAGCCTGCTCCACCATTCAATAAGATCATGGCTGATCTGATCCTAACCGCCAATCTACTATCACAGAACCATCTCCTGAATCTAACAGAATTAGACACACGAAATAGGAGCAGGATCAGGCTACACGGCCCCTGGGCCCGCTCCACTACCCACAGGGCCATGACCGATCCGAACCTAGACTCGTGTCCAAATTCCTGCCCGCTCCCTGTAACACTTAATTCCCTTTACTTCTAGGAAACTGTCTATTTCTGTTTTAAATTTATGTAATGATGTAGCTTCTACAGCTTTTTGGGGCAGCATATTCCATGGACCTACCACCCTCTGAGTGAAGTAGTTCCTCCTCATCTCAGTTTTGAAAGAGCAGCCCCTTATTCTAAGACTATGCCCCCTAGTTCTAGTTTCACCCATCATCGGGAACATCCTCCCCGCATCCACCCGATCCAACCCCTTCACAATCTTATATGTTTCAATAAGATCGCCTCTCATTCTTCTGAACTCCAATGAGTAGAGTCCCAATCTACTCAACCTTTCCTCATATGTCCATCCCCTCATCCCCGGGATTAACCGATTGAACCTTCTTTGTACTGACTCGAGAGCAAGTATGTCTTTTCTTAAGTATGGACACCAAAACTGTATGCAGTATTCCAGGTGCGGTCTCACCAATACCTTGTACAACTGAAGCAATACCTCTGTGCTGTCTTTCTTTAGCAATTTATGTTAGTTTCCCAGTTAATTCAGGGGTTTGAGTAAGTTGGGTCGATTCCCATTGTGTGCCGCCACCTAGTGGATATTTGGTACCTAACAACTGCAGTAAAAGCACAGTAAAGTGCAGTAAAGCACAATAAGTGCAGTAAAGTAAACTACTGTATATCACAGACATACAGCTACACATGGTCTGGGAAGTTATATTGTTGCCACGTGTGTGTCTTGGATATTATTTGTCTGTAAGTACTTGAGAATGTTATAGATGATTAGTTTACACTATATTTTGCAGAAAATGTTTAGTTTGTAACTTTTCTCTGTAAGCAAACTTACATAGCTAGCCGTGAAGTGCTCGCTCTCTGTCTAGCTGGTTAACTTGTAGCTGTATTTTGATGCACTATGTACAGGGCTAATTTAAAGAGAATGGCCTAGAAATTCAGTTTGCACAGTTTTGGGGCGCTAAAGTCGGGCGTTCGGTAAATTTAGCGCCCGCCGGAAACTGCAGGCAACCGCGCCGAAATTCAGTGGATTTGGCCAAGAGTTTTGGCGAGCGCTGAAACCGGCGTTGCAATGCTCGGTTCCGGCGCTAAACCGGCGCTGCGGCCTGATAACGCCGATGCCGGGCGCAGCGCAGGTGCGGTCATGTGTTGCTTGACAGCAGACACCCTGACGCCGGCCTGCTCTTAAAGGGGGAAGGGTCAACTTTGACTGCTGCCACGCCCTGCACACTGGAACCCTGCTGCTAGGCCTCAACAGTGCTGGTGGGACAAAATAGCGCCAGGACAGATGGAGATGGCCCGTGAAAGAGCCCAGCGCTTCTCAGACCATGCACTGAGGGTGCTGATTGATGCTGTCCAGGAGAGAAGACCCATCTTGTGCCCGGACAATGGCAGAAAGGCTCCCAGGAGAGAGTTCAGGAAAGCCTGGAGGAGCATCGCACGCAGGGTCTCCTCAAACTCAGATGTGCCCAGGACTGCGGACCAGTGCCGCAAAAAGTTCAATGACCTCTGTCGGCTGGTGAAGGTGAGTACCCTTTCCACTGTCCTCCTCATCCTTGCATCTGAGCCTCACACTATGGGCAAAGGGACCTCAAAGGCATAATGGGCAGCCCTCCTCACGCAGCAATGCCACTGGCATGATCATCAACAGCACTTTCTGCACTGACCACACTGGCCAGGCTATTCCACCATGGGAGGCAGTACACACAGCAACAGGGCACCACACTGTACTTAGAGTCCGTCCTTTCTCTTGCAGGCCAAGCTGGCAAGAAATGCGCGCAGCCGGGTGGAGACCGGTGGTGGACGGCCCCACTACCAGGCTCTAAGTGCTCTGAAGGAGAGCGTCGCTGGACTCCTGCATCCCCGGGTGACTGGCCCTGTAGCCATCGGGGATGCGGACCCTGTGCTGGGAGCCACTGGTAAGGAGATGACCGCTTGCAGCTCTCTCGTTGCCCTAGTGCTTCCGATCTAAATCCTTTCCCACTGACGGACAAATGCGCATAATGCCACCGCTCAGGCGTCCCTCGCTGACGCCCTGTCCTCACTTTAAAGCTACTCTTGTGCCTTCCTACTTTCAGCTGCTGAGGAGGAGGTGGTCCCTGAGGCGCCGGGTGCCAGGCCCTTGGAGGAGGAGGACATCCAGGACGAGGAGGAAGCCGGCCCATCGGGCGAGCCCTCAGCCGTGCCAGGGGATGGCAATGAAGGGGGGACGTCTGGCATGCAGGAGAGCCAGGGGGAGGTGTTGCAGGGGAGGGCAGATCCTGCTTGCAGTGGGGTCCAGGCAGGCGGCAGGGGTCGGCCAGCTCGGCCGGCTTCTCCCCAGCTGCAGAGTCCTCTCTCCAGTCCGGAGAGTGGCCTCGGCCAGGAGGTCCGCCTCCTGCAAGAGATCTCGGTGGCGCCTGACCGGCGCCACCATGAGTTCATGGGGGTTGTGCAGCAGATGCCGCACGCCATCGAGTCCCTGGCTCAGAGTGTGGCAGCATTCGGGCAATCACAGGCCAGGGGGGTGGAGCAACTGGCCGCAGCGCACGCCAGGGGGGTCGAACTACTCGCGGCACTGCAGGAGGAGAGTCGCCAGAGAGGTGGTTCCTTCGACACACTGTCACAGCAGCTGGAGGCACATACCCAGGCAGTGCGGTCACTGACTTCTGCCACACTCGCTTTGACGCAGAGGCGTCGCACCCGCACCCGCCGCCCTGCTGCAACACAGCGGGCTGGCCTCCAGCACATAGCTGCGCCAGCTGAACTGCCAGGCCGGACGACTGCCACTGTGTCTGCTGAGCCTCGCGCGCCTGGCAGCAGCCAGCTTGCCCCCCTTGGAGCATCCGACACTGCCACTCCCCCAGCCAGGGTGCGAGGAGCTGCTGCTGCCACTGATGCTGGCCAGCCACAGCCGAACCAGTCAGCAGCCGGCCCCTCCCGGGACGTGCGTCGTGTTGGCCGACCCCCAAGGGCATCTGTCGCGACGCATGGGGGCCCTCATGAGCCTTCCCCCAGCCTTGAGGCCGCCACAGGGCCCACGTTGAGGCAGAGCAGCAGGCCGGGCAGGGGCCGGGGAAGGCTCTCTAAGGACTCGCCCTCCCGGCACAGCCGCTAGAGTGTGGTCTCTGCGGCATTGTATATATGGGGGGGATTGTGTTTTGGGGGCTGATTTTTGTGGATGGCCGAAATTGAAGGCATTTTTTGTTTTTATGGGGGTCTTTCTGTTGGCGAGGGGGGCCCTTTTTTTGTTACGGCCAATGTTGAAGGCCATGTGGATGGCCAACTTTTGTTAGTCCTCCCCAGGTTGGTTGGGGGAGTGACATATGTTTGTGACTGTTTTTTGGGTGTGTTCTGTGTTTTTGAGTTTCATGTGGGAAGGGGCCTCAGTTTGTTAAATAAAGGTTTTTATTTATTCAGCTTGTCCAGGTGTCATGTTTCAAGTGTTTGCTGCGTTAACCGGCTGACGGCTTCCGGAGCGGCTGCCTTCAGGTGCGCTCATTCCCACAGGCCATTCCCTCACAGCGGGCCTAGAAGTGTCGAGCAATAAGCCCCCGGCGTACGGCCCTTGGGCCTTCTGGCCCCCTCCTGGCCTGCTCCTCCTCCTCCTCCCCCTCCTCCTCCTGATGGTCCTCCTGCTCGTCCTCCTCAGGTGGTGGTGCAATGTCAGGTGGCAGTGCCTGCGCCCGGCGGATAGCCAGGTTGTGCAGCATGCAGCACACGACGACGAACTGGGACACTCTATCCGGCGAATACTGTAGAGAGCCGCCGGAGCGATCCAGGCAGCGGAAGCGTTGCTTGAGGACGCCTATGGTTTGCTCTATGACGTTCCTTGTTGCTTGATGGCTTTCGTTGTATGAGTCCTCCGCTGGGGTCCTGGGCGCGCGGAGCGGGGTCATGAGCCATGTGCACAAAGGGTAGCCCTTGTCCCCGATAAGCCATCCCCTTGGTGGAGGCTGTGCCTGGAACATGTCAGCCACAGTAGTCTGGCGCAGGATAAAAGCATCGTGGCTGCTTCCTGGGAAGCGGGCATTTACAGCTAGGATGCGCTGCCTGTGGTCACACACCAGCTGCACATTGAGGGAATGGTAGCCCTTGCGGTTGCGGTAAACCTCGGGATTGTCTATAGGTGCCCGCATAGCCACATGCGTGCAGTCAATGGCGCCCTGCACCATGGGGAAGCCCGCGATCCTGCCAAATCCCACTGCACGCTGCTGCTGCCTCTGTTGGGTCATGGGGAAGGAGATGAACTGCTGTCTCCTCGTGAACAGTGCATTGGTGACCTGCCGGATGCAGCGATGTGCGGCGAACTGGGAGATGTTTGCGATGTCCCCAGCAGCGGCTTGGAACGAGCCGCTTGCATAAAAGCTGAGAGCCACCGTGACCTTCACTTCCACCGAGAGAGACGTCCTGGACATGAGCTGTGGCTGCAAATCTGCGTGAAGCAGCTGGCAGATCTCTCCAACCACCTCCCTTCTGAAGCGCAGCCTCTTTACACAAAGTGCCGCAGACATGGTGACATAGGACACCTGCTGCCGGTATTGCCTGGGTGCGTAAGGCCTACGTTGGCGACGCCTGATGGCCCTTCTGTGTCTACGCATGGCTGCCCGTCTCTCACAGCGTCTGCGAGCCCTCCGCACATAATGCTGCAACTCAATGTTGGCCCCCCCATGCAGCCCCCATAATCAAGGTCGCAACAGTGAAATCAGCAAGAGTCAAATGTCAAAGCACTGACCAGAAGCCAAAAAGACCTCTCCTATCTTGTCCCAAATCTGGAATCTCTGTCCCTTGGTCTCTGTGTAGAAATCCAAAGCAGTGAAGTCATTGCAGCAAAATGGCTGGGCTTTATAGGTCAGTGGAGGTGCCCTTTAATTTGCGCTGCCCGAGGCCCACAGGGCCTCTGCAACGTTCCATTTTACAATTCCTAATAGCGCCACGCCCACATTGGGCGGGCGCCACTCAATTTCCGGTTTGGGGCGCTAAAACAGCGTTGCGCGAGGATATGACGTCATAAGCTGCGCGCGCACCTGAGCGGGCACTAACACTTTGCGCCGGCGCTAAATCTCAAATGAATTTGGGCGTCGGCGCAGATCGGTCTGCATTCCGGCGCTAAGGCTTTATCGACGGAAATATAGCCCTTTTTTGGCGTTAGCGCCTGGCGCAGCCAACTGAATTTCTAGGCCAATGCCTTCCAGTTTGCTAAATGTATATTCACAGTAAGCTGTGTTTCCACGTGTTTGGTAATTTACATGCCAAATGTACTGTGTTGCTCAGGCGTACCAAAATTTGTGTATGCATATCAGTTATGTGCTTGTATACTAATGTGTGCTTCCATTTCTGTGTTGTATTTCAGTTTCACAATAAGAATCTTTCAGTAAAGTTTTACAAGAAAAGTCAAGCCTTGTGATTTTTATGGGAAGATATCAAGTTGTTAGCTACCTGTCTAGCTCTGCATAGGAACACGCTGCAAGGGCAGAATAGTGAAAAGACAACAGCACAGCGGGCTCAAGCACAAGAAGATACCTCTCAGCTACCATGAGTCTATGCTCAGGAAGACAATACACCATAGAGGACGTCGACCAGCCAATCGAGAAGCATGAGCCTCTCCGAGCAAATGATGCCAAGTCACAGTCCTCTAAAGCATCCTCTAGATCATATCGGCGGGCCAGCAGACCGTCGTCATCGACAGCTTCTGCAGCTGCCAAAGCACGTGCCAAGGCAAAAGCTGCCCAGGCTCAATTGTCCTTCGCTGAAAACGAAGCTAGTGTGATGAAGCATAGAGCTGACCTCGACACTAGTGTGATGAAGCAGAGAGCTGACCTCAACGCTAGTGCGATGAAGCAGAGAGCTGACCTTGACGCCAGTCTCCACATTCTCCAAAGCCAGAGAGCTGCCGCTGCCGCTGCCGCTGAAGCTGCAGCTTATGAAGAAGGTGAGGAGAACGAAGGCGGGGAGCACAGCCATGAAGCATATGTTCTAGAACAGCCCCTCAGTCCAGTGCAACGTACAAGTGAGTATGTCCAACAACACTCCAAATTGTTCTTCAAGGAAACATCCAGGTATCTCGACGCAGAACCAACTACTCACCACAGTAACAAACAGCCTGTTTTCGGAGACGCTGAGCTTAAAGGAGAAGAAACAAGTAAGACTTACCTGCAGAGACCTCCACAGCACTCGGCCAATCCAGCCAAGCAGTCCTCACCCGAGCCACAAGGCGCACAAGACCTCGCTAGGTACCTCATCCGTCGAGAATTGTTAAGTTCAGGTCTTCTAGAATTTGATGACCGTCCTGAAAATTATTGGTCATGGAAAGCATCCTTTCTGAGTACCACCAAGGACTTGAATCTGTCAGCCTGAGAAGAACTAGATTTGATGACAAAGTGGCTCGGAGCTGAGTCGTCAGAACAGGCAAAGAGAATTCGCTCAGCACACGTCCGCAATCCCACAGCAGGCCTCAACCTGGTTTGGCAACGTCTCGAAGACTGTTATGGGACACCAGAAGTCATTGAACACGCACTGCTCAAGAAGATTGAGGACTTTCCAAAGCTAACCAACAAAGATAATGTCGAGCTCCGAGAACTGGGTGACATTCTCCTCGAACTGGAGTGTGCTAAGGGAAAAGGTTACCTGACAGGCCTCTCATATTTGGATACAGCTCGTGGGGTAAACCCAATAGTGGAAAAGCTCCCCTACAACCTTCAAGAGAAATGGATAGCTAAGGGATCCAAGTACAAGGAGGACAATGGAGTGGCATTTCCCCCCTTCTCTCTCTTCTCCAGGTTCGTCCAACAACAGGCAAAGGTGAGGAATGATCCAAGTTTCACTTTCTCCACCTCCAGCAGTTACGCTCCTTCGAGAACAGAGAAACCCACAAAGTACAGCAACAAAGCCTCCTGTGAGCGTGCACAAAACAGATGTTCCAGCCAAACCCTCAGTCAACCAATCCAGTTCTGCTGGGAATAAAGTGGATGACCCAGATCACCAGTGTCCAATACACAAGAAGCCCCACCCACTCAAAAAGTGTCGAAGCTTTAGAGACAAGCCTATTGATGAGCGCAAATCATACCTGAAAGAGAATCGCATCTGCTTCAGGTGTTGTGGGTCGACTATGCACATGGCAAAAGACTGCAAGGCGACAATCAAGTGCTTCGAGTGCAACAGTGAAAAACACATCGCAGCCCTGCATCCAGGTCCTCCTCCTTCAACCACCGAGAGTGCTGCGGTTGACAAAGAGGATAGTGGGGAGCAAAGCGAAAGCACATCTTCTTCAGTCACCTCCAAGTGTACAGAGGTTTGTGGAAATGCAAGCAGCCCACGCTCATGCTCCAAAATCTGCTTGGTTAAAGCATATCCTGCAGGGAGAAAGGAGAAGGCAATCAAGATGTACGCAGTGCTTGATGAGCAAAGTAACAAGTCTCTAGCGAAGACAGAATTCTTCAATCTCTTTGAAGTCAAGGCCAGCGCAGCTCCATACACGCTAAAAACCTGTTCAGGGACAACAGAGACTACGGGTAGGAGAGTTGGCAACTTCATGATCGAGTCCATGGATGGGAAACTACAGCTTCCCCTCCCCACCTTAATTGAGTGTGACATGATGCCAGATGATAGGACGGAAATTCCCTCCCCAGAGGTCGCATGCCATCAGCCCCACCTACAGCCAGTTGCCAACAAGATTCCAGCTGTGGACCCGGACGCTCCAATCCTCCTGCTCTTGGGAAGAGACATCTTAAGGGTGCACAAGGTGCGTGAGCAAATCAACGGGCCCCACAATGCTCCTTATGTGCAGCGGCTTGACCTGGGATGGGTCCACATGGGTGGAGTTTGCCTGGGAACAGTCCACAAACCAGCAGACGTCAACGTCTATAAAGCAAACGTGTTGTACAACGGTCGCACATCCTGTCTCAGCCCATGCCCAAACAGGATCCAGGTAAAGGAAGACTGCGATGACATGACGCAGCATCATAGGTCAACCTCCTCTGCCTGTGAGGAAGAGGCAGGCCCCACTGTGAGCACAGACAGCCTAGGATGCTCAGTGTTTGAAAGGTCCAAGGATGATGACAAGCCAGCACTATCCATGGACGACAAAGCTTTCCTAACCATCATGGATGAGGAGGTTTACCAGGACGATGGACACAGCTGGGTGGCACCCTTACCATTTCACTCTCCTAGACGCCATCTTCCGAGTAACAGGGAACAAGCTATGAAGCGCCTCTGCTCACTCAGGAGAACCCTGGTGCCGGTGTCCACCGACCCAGACATGCCTGCAGTCCTCACCCCAGCAATGCTCCTGAGTCAAAAGATGAGTGCTATTTCAGCCCCCTCTGGAAACTTCGACATGGCTGAGCTGCACGGGAAGCAGTGGAAGCAAGTCCAGTGTCTTGCCGACACTTTTTGGAAGAGATGGAAAGGAGAGTATTTGTCCACCCTACAGAGCTGTAGGAATTGGACAGAAGACAAACCAAATGTCAAAGTGGGAGATGTTGTCTTGTTGAAAGACAGCCAAGCACACAGAAATGAATGGTCAGTGAGACTGGTTGTCAAAACTCTGCCGAGCAGGGAGAAGAGGGTCCGCAAGGTGGAGGTGAAGATTGTCAAGGAGGGTACTGTCAAAGTGTTTCTGAGGCCAGTCTCAGAGATCGTAGTCCTCCTTTCTTAAGAAACCTAGAGAAAGGATTCTGAGTATGTTTGGAGCCAAAGGACATTTTCTTTAGGTTTATTTTGTATCTGTAGTGGTACAATGGAATTGTACCAAGCGGGGAGTGTGCTGTCTTTCTTTAGCAATTTATGTTAGTTTTCCAGTTAATTCAGGGGTTTGAGTAAGTTGGGTCGATTCCCATTGTGTGCTGCCACCTAGTGGATATTTGGTACCTAGCAACTGCAGTAAAAGCGCAGCAAAGTGCAGTAAAGCACAGTAAGTGCAGTAAAGTAAACTACTGTATATCACAGACCTACAGCTACACATGGTCTGGGAAGTTATATTGTTGCCACGCTTGAGTCTTGGATATTATTTGTCTGTAAGTACTTGAGAATGTTATAGATGATTAGTGTACACTATATTTTGCAGAAAATGTTTAGTTTGTAACTTTTCTCTGTAAGCAAACTTACACAGCTAGCTGTGAAGTGCTCGCTCTCTGTCTAGCTGGTTAACTTGTAGCTGTATTTTGATGCACTATGTACAGGGCTAATTTAAAGAGAATGCCTTCCAGTATGCTAAATGTATATTCACAGTAAGCTGTGTTTCCACGTGTTTGGTAATTTACATGCCAAATGTACTGTGTTGCTCAGGCATACCTAAATGTGTGTATGCATATCAGTTATGTGCTTGTATACTAATGTGTGCTTCCATTTCTGTGTTGTATTTCAGTTTCACTATAAAAAATCTTTCAGTAAAGTATTACAAGAAAAGTCAAGCCTTGTGATTTTTATGGGAAGATAACAAGTTGTTAGCTACCTGTCTAGCTCTGCATAGGAACGCGCTGCAAGGGCAGAATAACCTCCCTATTTTTATATTCTATCCCCCTAGCAATGAAAGCCAACATTCCATTGGCCTTCTTAATCACTTGCTGCACCTGTATACTAACCTTTTGAGTTTCGTGCACCAGGACCCCCAGATCCCTTTGTACTTCAGTACTTTCCAGTTTCTTGCCATTAAGATAATAACTTGCTCTATGATTTTTCCTGCCAAAGTGCATAACCTCACACTTTCCAGTATTGTATTCCATCTGCCAAATCTCTGCCCACTTACTTAGCCTGTCTATGTCCCCTTGCAGGTTTTTTATGTCCTCCTCACTCAGTACTTTCCCCCCCATCTTAGTATCATCTGCAAACTTTGATATGTTACACTCGGTCCCCTCCTCCAAATCGTTAATATAGATTGTAAAGAGTTGGGGACCCAGCACTGACCCCTGCGGAACACCACTAGTTACTGATTGCCAGTCTGAGAATGAACCATTTATCCCAACTCTCTGCCTTCTGTTAGATAGCCAATCCTCTATCCATGCCAGAATATTACCCCCAATCCCATGATTTTTTATCTTAAGCAATAATCTTTTGTGTGGCACCTTGTCAAATGCCTTTTGGAAGTCTAAATACACTACGTCCACTGGTTCCCCTTTATCCACCCTATATGTTACTTCCTCAAAGAACTCCAGCAAATTTGTCAAACATGACTTCCCCTTCATAAAACCATGCTGACTTTGTCCTATTAAATTATGATTATCCAAATGTCCTGTTACTGTCTCCTTAATAATGGACTCCAAAATTTTACCTACCACAGATGTTAGGCTAACCGGTCTATAGTTTCCAGCCTTCTGTCTACTGCCCTTTTTAAATAAGGGTGTTACATTAGCAGTTTTCCAGTCTGCCGGGACCTTTGCCGAGTCCAGGGAGTTTTGGAAAATTATTACCAATCAAAGACTACGATGCCGCTTGGATTTGATTAAGCTAAACGTCAGAAGAGATGTGGAGAACAGGCAGTTTCAGAATATGAATGAAAGGCCGACCAGGAGTTTTAAGATAGGTCAACCAGTTTTGGCCTGGGACTACCGCACAGAGAAATGGCAGCCAGGAACGATCTGTACACGGCAAGGACCCCTAATGTATACCATGGACGTTGGGGAGAACATTGTAAGACGCCATGCTGACCAGATTCTAGAGTCACTGGAAAACGTCAACTCCACACCACGATCTGATACACCTGGCGATGAAACCGAAGTACCAATTGCATCTACCGCAGAATCGGTGATATTGGAAGCAGACGAACCAAACAACGACATTGATCCCGACTCGACATTGATCCCGACTCAACCTTGCCAGAAGAACCTGATATCCCAAAGAGGCGTTATCCAGACAGAATCAGGCAGCCTCCTCAAAGACTGAACTTATAATTGCTTAACTTCAACCAATGTATCTAGCAACCGTAATTGTAATTGTAATTAGTTATTATTTAGTTGTTAAATGAATGTTATGTCCTGTTTATCTAAAAGGGGAGGAATTGTTGTGTATGTACCTTTAAGGGAATAACTGGTCTCAGACTGCAGTACCGGCAGTGACCACCCCTGTATAAAAGGCCCTAGCAGGCTTCTGTAGTTTCAGTTTCCAGGTTGTCTCCATTCAGCAACGACTTGTTATAATCAACTCCTGCAGTCCGTGTCTCAATTATACACGGACATAATATAATATATATAAATGACCTGGATGTTGGAATACAGAGTAGAATTTCTAAAATTGCTGATGACACCAAACTTGGGGGTGTGGCAATCAGTGAGGATGATATTGTTGTGGTAAAAGAGAAGTCTTCCCTCCTCTCAAGCGGACCCCCTGAGATAAGGGGTTGACACTTTCCCTACAGCAACCGCAAATTCACCAGACAGACACCTTGGATAAGTTTCACGATCTTTATTCAAGCATATGCAATGGGAAAATCTCAGTCTCATCCCAGAGAAAGGATTCTTCTACCGAGCATCAAATATGTACAGCCATCATACCCAAACTTGAGGCGTGCACCCTGATATACCTATCAATTCGTCCAATGAAAAGCGACGAGTTAGGAAAGTAACTATAGGTTTTTATTGACTAAATAACAGAGCCCACCCTCATGGGTGATCGGATCCAACAAGGAGGAATACCAACCAGTCGACTACCTTTATACCTGGGCAGGTAGGTGGAGCCATGGGCGGAGTCAGTGATGGTCAGCCCAGGTATAACAGTGTGACAAGAGGCGACCTCGTATAGTGATACAACAGTGAGAACAGTGATAACAATATAACAGTGATAACTACAGTGTAATGATAGTGAACGATAAAAGTGGTTTACCACATTCACCCCTTCTTTAGATTTGAGTCCGGCGGGGTGAAGTGTACTACCAGTTCTGGTATGTCAGTCTGTCCAGAGGCCTCGTAAGCCTCTCCGATCGTCGCAGCGGCGGTGTTGCATTATCCGGTGTTAATGCTGGTGTCTGCGTGGTCGGCGAAGGCTCGTGGGGTTCCGGCATGCCGTCTACCTGGGCTGGAATTGGGGGGGTGGTGGGGGGGGGTAAAGGTGGTGTCTCCGGAGTGCCCGAGGGTGCGAGGTCTCGTAAGGAGACAGTATCCTCCCGCCCGTCTGGGTAAGCCACGTAGGCGTACTGGGGGTTGGCGTGCAGGAGGTTCACCATCTCGACCAGGGGGTCCGTTTTATGGGCCCTCACGTGCTTTCGCAGCAGGACGGGCCCCGGAGAGGTCAGCCAGGTTGGTAGAGTGGTTCCCGTAGTCGACTTCCTGGGGAAAACAAACATTCGTTCATGGGGGGTGGCGTTAACGGCAGTGCAAAGTAGTGACCGGATGGAATGCAGCGCTGTCGGGAGGACTTCCTGCCAGCGGGAGGTTGGGAGGCCCTTAGACTTTAAGGCTAAGATGACGGCCTTCCAGACAGTCGCGTTCTCTCTTTCCACCTGGCCGTTCCCTCGGGGGTTGTAGCTGGTGGTCCTGCTTGCTGCAATACCTCTCGCTAGTAGGAACTGGCGGAGTTCCTCGCTCATGAAGGAGGAGCCCCGGTCACTATGTATATAGTTCGGGAACCCGAACAAGGCGAAGAGTTCGTTCAGGCATTTAAGACCGTGGTACTGGTCATGTCTGGGCAGGGGAAGGCAAAGGGGAAATGGGAGTACTCATCAACGATGTTGAGGAAGTACACATTACGGTCGGATGACGGTAGGGGCCCCTTAAAGTCGATGCTCAGGCGCTCGAAGGGGCGGGTGGCCTTGATCAGGCTTGCTTTGTCCGGCCTATAGAAGTGCGGTTTGCACTCGGCACAGGTCTGGCAGTTCCTGGTCATGGTCCTGACCTCCTCGATGGAGTAGGTCAGGTTGCGGGCCTTAATGAAATGGTAAAGTCTGGTGACCCCGGGGTGGCAGAGGTCATTGTGGAGGGTCTGAAGTCTATCAATATGCGCGCTGGCGCATGTAATTCGTGAAAGAGCATCAGGGGGTTCGTTCAGCTTACCTGGCCGGTACAAGATCTCATAATCGTAGGTGGATAGCTCGATTCTCCACCTCAAGATCTTGTCATTCTTGATTTTGCCCCTCAGCTTGTTATTAAACATGAAAGCGACCGAACGCTGGTCGGTGAGGAGGGTAAATCGTTTGCCTGCCAGGTAATGCCTCCAGCGTCGTACCGCCTCCACGATCGCCTGGGCTTCCTTCTCGACCGACGAGTGTCGGATCTCAGGGCCCTGTAGGGTCCTTGAGAAGAAGGCCACCGGCCTCCCCTCCTGGTTAAGGGTAGCGGCTAGGGCGAAGTCGGATGCATCGCTCTCCACTTGGAAGGGGATGGACTCATCCACTGCGTGCATTGTGGCCTTGGCTATGTCTCCCTTAATGAGGGAGAAGGCCGCGCACGCCTCCTCCGTGAGGGGGAAGGATGTGGACTTCATGAGGGGTCTGGCTTTGTCCGCATAATTGGGCACCCATTGGGCATAGTAGGCGAAGAGTCCCAGGGTTCTCTTAAGTGCCTTAGGACAGTGGGGGAGGGGTAGCTCCATGAGGGGGCGCATTCTTTCGGGGTCGGGGCCGATGACTCCGTTCTCTACTACACAGCCGAGGATAGCAAGGCTTGAGGTGTTAAACACACATTTCTCCTTATTGTAGGTGAGGTTCAGCCGTTGGGCCGTACGGAGGAACTTCTCCAGATTCACATCATGGTCCTGCCGGTCGCGGCCGCAGATGGTGACGTTATCTAGATAAGGGAACGTGGCCTGCAGTCCGTTCTGGTCGACCATCCGGTCCATCTCCCTTTGGAAGACCGACACCCCGTTGGTGACACCGAAGGGGACCCTAAGGAAGTGGTAGAGGCGCCCGTTCGCCTCGAAGGTGGTATACTGGCGGTCCTCCAGGCTGATAGGGAGTTGGTGGTAGGCCGACTTAAGGTCGATGGTCGAGAATACTCGGTATTGTGCAATCTGATTGACCATGTCAGATATGCGGGGAAGGGGGTATGCGTCCAGCTGGGTGTACCTGTTTATGGTCTGGCTGTAGTCGATGACCAAGCGATTTTTATCGCCGGTCTTAACGACCACGACCTGGGCACGCCAGGGGCTGCTGCTCCCCTCGATGATGCCCTCTTTCAGGAGGCGCCGCACCTCATAGCTAATGAAGGCCCTGTCCCCGGCGCTGTACCGCCTGCTCTTGGTAGCGACGGGTTTGCAGTCGGGGGTTAGGTTAGCGAACAGGGAAGGTGGCGGGACCTTGAGGGTGGATAGGCTGCAGGTGTTACGCGGTGGGCGGTTTAACATCCGCTGGTTGTCGACTGTGAGTGGGGGGAGGGGTCCACCGTATGCTAGGGTGACACTTTGGAGGTGGGATTGGAAGTCCAGCCCTAGTAGGACGGCAGCGCAGAGCTGGCGGAGGACGAGGAGTTTAAAGTTTTTATACTCCGTACCCTTAACCGACAGGGTCACAACACAATAGCCGCTGATGTCCGTGGCGTGGGACCTTGATGCCATCGAGATTCGGTTGCACGTTGGCAGGACGGGGAGGGAGTAGTGGCTCACCGTGTCTGGGTGGATGAAGCTCTCCGTGCTTCCGCTGTCGAACAGGCAGGTCGTGGCGTGGCCGTTTACTTTGATGTCCATCATCGACTTGGACAGGTGATGCGGGCGGGCTTGATCCAGAGTGACGGAGGCTAGTGTGTAGCTGAGCGAGTCGTTGTCGTCTGCGGGTGAGGCGGTCGTCGGGTCTGGAGGCACGGTGGCAGTCGAGCGTGGTGGGTAAAATGGCGTCTCCCACGAGGTTGGACAAAATGGCTGCCCCCATAACTCACATGAGGCACTATTGGGATCGGTTGCCTTGATCAAAGATGGCCGCCCCATGACTCACGTGTGGGGATGCTGGCCTCTGTTGCCTTGAAGGAAGATGGCCGCCCCCACAGTTCGCATGAGGCACTGCTGGCCTCTGAAGATCCACTTCTGCAGGCCTTAGCAAGGTGGCCTTTCTTCCTGCAGGTTGAGCAGGTGGAGTTCCTAGCTGGGCAGCGCGACCTCGGGTGTTTCTCCTGGCCGCAGAAAAAGCAGCCGCGGGGGTCCGATGTCGGAGCTGGTACCGGGGGTGGCGGTCCCAATCGGGTCCGGGACGCCGACGCTGAGGTAGGTCCCGGGGGCGGCGCGGTGAAGGGTATTGCGGTAGGGGTCGGGCCCGAGTCCCAGGGTCGCGAACAGTACCTGGAGAACGCCTCCTGGTCCCGATGGGCCACCTCCAGGGAGAGAGCGAGGGCTGCAGCTTTGTCCAGGTCGAGGTCCTTTGCTTCCAGTAATCACTGCCGTGAGTAGTCGGACCGTAGGCCTTTCACGAAGGCATCGCGGACGTTGTCTTCCGTATTTTCTGCCGCCGTTACTGCTTTAAAGTTACAGTCTCTGCCGAGTGCTTGTAGCACCCGTAAAAGTTCCTCCACCGGCTCCCCTGGCAGTTGCGGGCGGGACCTTAGGAGGTGCCTGGTCTACATGGGGTTTACCGGGGTTTGGTACTGTCTTTTCAGCCGGTTGATGGCGTCCTCGTATGTTTTAAGGTCCCGGATGAGCGCGAATACTTTAGGGCTCAGTTGGGCGTTCAGAACTCTTAGCTTGGATCTCTGAGGCACGTTGGACTCTTCCAGGTAGGCTTCAAAGCAGCCCAGCCAGCGATCGAAGTCGAGGGCTGCGTTCGCTGCCCGTGGATTTAGATCCAGGTACGGTGGTCTGAGGGCTCGCAGCCAAGCCGGCTGTTGTGATTGTTGCGGCTCGGCGTCTGAAGGCTGCTGTGGCTGTTGTGGCGGGGCGTCTGGATGAGACATCTTAAAATTTAGTCAATAAAATTGATATACCTATCAATTCGTCCAATGAAAAGCGACGAGTTAGGAAAGTAACTATAGGTTTTTATTGACTAAATAACAGAGCCCACCCTCATGGGTGATCGGATCCAACAAGGAGGAATACCAGCCAGTCGACTACCTTTATACCTGGGCAGGTAGGTGGAGCCATGGGCGGAGTCAGTGATGGTCAGCCCAGGTATAACAGTGTGACAAGAGGCGACCTCGTATAGTGATACAACAGTGAGAACAATGATAACAATATAACAGTGATAACTATAGTGTAACGATAGTGAACGATAAAAGTGGTTTACCACACACCCCTCATGCACCCCACTTCTACGATCATTGATTGGTCTACAGAATAGGTTGTGTCCATTCGATGCTCCTTATCAGGGAGGTTACTGAATGGTTCACAGAAACCCATCTCTACAGTATTCGCGAGCTAGTTTATCTGTTCCTGCTCTGGCCAGGAGGTGCTTACATCATGCTTTGAGAATCTGTATGTCCTGCCTTATTTTAAGCAAGGACAAAAGACCAGCTTATTAGCTTTACAGTTCCTGTCTTATCTGGGTCCTACATTCCTATGCAAGGATAGGAGATAAACTTATTTTCCACTAATTTTAATTCGAAGAAGTTATAGTTACTTCTTACTTTTAATTCTAAGAAGTTATTTTTGTCCCCTTACAATATCAATCGAATGCAACAGGACATTGAAAGGCTAGCAGAATGGGCAGACAAGTGGCAGATGGAATTTAATACAGAGAAATGTGAGGTGATGCATTTTGGCAGAAGGAACAGGGAGAGGCAATATACACTTAATGGCACAGTTTTAAAGAGTGTGCAGGGACAGAGGGACCTGGGAGTTAATGTGCATTGGTCCCGGAAGGTGGCAGGACATATTGAGAGTGTGGTTAGCAAAGCATATGGGACCTTGGGTTTCATAAATAGAGGTAGTGAGTACAAAAGTAGAGAAGTTATGCTGAACTTTTATAAAGCACTGGTTAGGCCACAACTGCAGTATTGCATCCAGTTCTGGTCAGCACACTTTAGGAAGGATGTGAAGGCACTTGAGAGGGTGCAGAGGAGTTTACCAGAATGGTTCCGGAGATGGAGGATCTTAGCTACAAGGACAGGTTGGAGAAGCTGGATTTTTCTGTGAAGGAATAGTCATGATTCAGAGAAATACACGATACCATGAACAGATTTCTAATATCTATCTGTATATATCTATATATATAAACGATACATCTGTCTGTCTGTCTGTCTGTCTGTCTGTCTATCTGTCTGTCTGTCTATCTGTCTGTCTGTCTGTCCTCCGGTGTGCGTCTGTCCGGCTATGCCCGGGGCCTAGGCTTCTCCAACTGCCAGCAGTGCAACTCTAGACCCAGGCTCCCGGCCTAGACAGAGACAAACACTGGCAGAGGGGAGAGGGTGTGCTGCCTCAGCTCCATTCCCGGGGTCAGCAGGTGGGGAGGCTTCATAAGCAACTGGGGTAGGTCGCAAGCCCCGAATAATAATCTGAAGATCCTGTGTTTGCAGCTGAGGAAATTTCTTCTGCTGACAGCCCCAAGTTAACGGCAGCCATCTTTGTTAAGGAGGGCAAAAAGTTTCAGTGCGACGCCATTTTGATTCAGTGTGTAACAGAGTGCATGCGCGGCCATCTTAGTGCAGGAACATAGAGTGGGTGGGGCTTCTGTGCTCCAAATCGGGTACTGGTGACCGAGACAGACAATCGACTGTGTGGGCGGGGCCTAATCTTTCCAACTGAAAAGCAAGCGGCGGCCATTGTTTGTGATACAACACACTGAGCGGTGAGCACCCCTTTTTTAATAAAAAGATTGGTGAGGTTGTAAAGTGTATGTTATAGAAAGATTTACCAAAAATGTTTTATAAGTACTTTAAGTTTCATGTTTTACCACCCCTTGCTCCCCCCGCTCCCTTTCACGCCACCTCCCTTTTCCCCCCTCCCTTTTCCCCCCCAACCCCCCCTTCCACCCATTACCCCCCTCCCCTCCCTCTCCCCCTCCCTTTCCACCCCCCCAACACCCCTTCACCCCCCCACACCCCCAACCCCCCTTTCCCCCATACCCCCTTCCCTCCACCCCCCCAGAGATCGGTAGGCGGAGAGGGGAGGAGGGTTACCAAGGCAACCGGGGCTCGGGAGGGGAGGGGGAGCGGAGAGGGTTACCCCGGCAACCGGGCTCGCCAGCCGCAATCGGCCGCTCAGGCCCAGGCCCGGAGATCGGGAGGCGGAGAGGGGAGGAGGGTTACCAAGGCAACCGGGGCTCGGGAGGGGAGGGGGAGCGGAGAGGGTTATCCCGGCAACCGGTCTCGCCAGCCGCAAACGGCTGCTCAGGCCCAGAGATCGGGAGGCGGAGAGGGGAGGAGGGTTACCAAGGCAACAGGGCCCGGCCAGCCGCAATCGGCCATCTCAGGCCCCCCTCCCTCCCCATCCCCCTCCTCCCCCCTCCCCCTCCCTCCCTCCTCCCCCTCCCCCTCCACCTCCTCCCTCCCCCTCCCCCCCTCACCCCCTCCCCCCTCCCCCTCCCTCCACCCCCTCCGCCCCTCCCCCTCCCCCCCTCCCTCTCCCCCCCTCCCTCCCTCACCCCCCTCCCTCAACCCCCTCCCTCAAACCCCTCCCCCCCTCCCCACCTGCTCTCCCACCCTCCCCCCCACCACATCCCTCTCCCCCCTCCCTCCCCCTCCCTCTCCCTCTCCCCCCTCCCTCCCCCTCCCTTTCCCTCCCTCCCTCCCCCTCCCCTCCCTCCTCCCCCTCCCACCCCCCCTCCCCCTTCCTCTCCCCCTTCCCCCTCCCTTCCGAGCCCCCTACCCCTCCCCCTCCCTCTCTCCCTCCCCCCCTCTCCCCCCTCCCCCTCTCCCCTCTTTCTTGCTCTCTCTCTTCCCCCCCAAGTCGCTCTCTCCCTTCCCCCCCAGTCGCTCTCTCTCTTCCCCCCAGTCGCTCTCTCTCTTCCCCCCCAGTCGCTCTCTCTCTTCCCCCCCAGTCGCTCTCTCTCTTCCCTCCCAGTCGCTCTCTCTCTTCCACCCCAGTAACTCTCTCTCTTCCCCCCCAGTCGCTCTCTCTCTTCCGCCCCAGTCGCTCTCTCTCTTCCCCCCCAGTCGCTCTCTCTCTTCCCCCCCAGTCGATCTCTCTCTTCCCCCCCAGTCGCTCTCTCTCTTCCCCCCCAGTCGCTCTCTCTCTTCCCCCCCAGTCGCTCCCTCTCTTCCCCGCAGTCGCTCTCTCTCTTCCCCCCAGTCGCTCTCTCTCTTCCCCCCCAGTCGCTCTCTCTCTTCCCCCCCAGTCGCGCTCTATCTTCCCCCCAGCCGCTCTCTCTCTTCCCCCCCAGTCGCTCTCTCTCTTCCCCCCAGTCGCGCTCTCTCTTCCCCCCCAGTCGCTCTATCTCTTCCCCCCCAGTGGCTCTCTCTCTTCCCCCCCAGTCGCTCTCTCTCTTCCCCCCCAGTCGCTCTCTCGCTTCCCCCCCAGTCGCTCTCTCTCTTCCCCCCAGTCGCTCTCTCTCTTCACCCCCAGTCGCTCTCTCTCTTCCCCCAAATCGCTCTCTCTCTTCCCCCGTCGCTCTCTCTCTTCCCCCCCAGTCGCTCTCTCTCTTCCCCCCAGTCGCTCTCTCTCTTCCCCCCCGTCGCTCTCTCTCTTCCCCCCCAGTTGCACTCTCTCTTCCCCCCCAGTCGCTCTCTCTCTTCCCCCCAATCGCTCTCTCTCTTCCCCCCCAGTCGCTCTCTCTCTTCTCCCCCAGTTGCTCTCTCTTCCCCCCAATCGCTCTCTCTTCCCCCCGTCGCTCTCTCTCTTCCCCCCCAGTCGCGCTCTCTCTTCCCCCCCAGTCGCTCTCTCTCGTCCCCCCCAGTCGCTCTCTCTCTTCCACCCCAGTAACTCTCTCTCTTCCCCCCCAGTCGCTCTCTCTCTTCCGCCCCAGTCGCTCTCTCTCTTCCCCCCCAGTCGCTCTCTCTCTTCCCCCCCAGTCGATCTCTCTCTTCCCCCCCAGTCGCTCTCTCTCTTCCCCCCCAGTCGCTCTCTCTCTTCCCCCCCAGTCGCTCCCTCTCTTCCCCGCAGTCGCTCTCTCTCTTCCCCCCAGTCGCTCTCTCTCTTCCCCCCCAGTCGCTCTCTCTCTTCCCCCCCAGTCGCGCTCTATCTTCCCCCCAGCCGCTCTCTCTCTTCCCCCCAGTCGCTCTCTCTCTTCCCCCCCAGTCGCGCTCTCTCTTCCCCCCCAGTCGCTCTATCTCTTCCCCCCCAGTGGCTCTCTCTCTTCCCCCCAGTCGCTCTCTCTCTTCCCCCCCAGTCGCTCTCTCGCTTCCCCCCCAGTCGCTCTCTCTCTTCCCCCAGTCGCTCTCTCTCTTCACCCCCAGTCGCTCTCTCTCTTCCCCCAAATCGCTCTCTCTCTTCCCCCGTCGCTCTCTCTCTTCCCCCCCAGTCGCTCTCTCTCTTCCCCCCAGTCGCTCTCTCTCTTCCCCCCCGTCGCTCTCTCTCTTCCCCCCAGTTGCACTCTCTCTTCCCCCCCAGTCGCTCTCTCTCTTCCCCCCAATCGCTCTCTCTCTTCCCCCCCAGTCGCTCTCTCTCTTCTCCCCCAGTTGCTCTCTCTTCCCCCAATCGCTCTCTCTTCCCCCCGTCGCTCTCTCTCTTCCCCCCCAGTCGCGCTCTCTCTTCCCCCCCAGTCGCTCTCTCTCGTCCCCCCCAGTCGCTCTCTCTCTTCCCCCCCAGTCGCTCTCTCTCTTCCCCCAATCGCTCTCTCTCTTCCCCCCCAGTCGCTCTCTCTCTTCCCCCCCAGTCGCTCTCTCTCTTCCCCCCAAGTTGCTCTCTCTCTTCCCCCCCAGTCGCTCTCTCTCTTCCCCCCCCAGTCGCTCTCTCTCTTCCCCCCCGTCGCTCTCTCTCTTCCCCCCCAGTCGCTCTCTCTCTTCCCCCCAGTCACTCTCTCTCTTCCCCCCAGTCGCTCTCTCTTTTCCCCCCCAGTCTCTCTCTCTCTTCCCCCCCAGTCACTCTCTCTCTTCCCCCCAGTCGCTCTCTCTCTTCCCCCCAGTCGCTCTCCCTCTTCCCCCCCAGTCGCTCTCTCTCTTCTCCCCCAGTCGCTCTCTCTCTTCCCCCCAGTCGCTCTCGCTCTTCCCCCCCAGTCGCTCTCTCTCTTCCCCCCCAGTCGCTCTCTCTCTTCCACCCCAGTCGCTGTCTCTCTTCCCCCCCAGTCGCTCGCTCTCTTCCCCCCCCAGTCGCTCTCTCGCTACCCCCCCACCCCCCAGTCGCTCTCTCTCTCTCTTCCCCCACCCCCCCCCAATCGCTCTCTCTCTCTCTTCCAACAACAACAGGCCCTTGAAAAAGCCTCGGCACCGCCGGGCACTCTAGCTAGTATCTATATATATAAAGCGGTTCTTCTGTCTGTCATTCCGTCTGTCTGTCTGTCTCTCTGTCTGTATTGAATAAACTAGAAAGTTATAGAGCGTACCTACACGTCTGTTACATCGAAAGAAAGCTTATGATTCCAGAACCATCATAAGCGTATTTACTTTTCGGCCAGACAAAAATTGCGTCCGCGGTATCCAAAAAACGTTCAACATTCCGCTCATTATCCGCTCATTAGCATCAAGTGACGTCGAGGTCGACCAATCGTACGGTTGAGCGACCCGACGGTCGACCATTCGCTGCGTGGCGGGGGCGGGTTCCTGGCGCGTGCGGGAGGGCCCTCCTAGAGTCGAGTGACAGGACGATTGACCAATCCTACGCTTCGGTGACCTGACGGTCCACCAATCGGTGCATGTGTAGGCGGGCCTTATCGTTCACACCTAGGTGAGTCGCCACCATCTTGATTCTAAACTTTTCATTTCTTTTTCCCGCTTTCTGCATGTTTCTTTTCAAATCTACATTTCCAACAAAAAAAAAGTTGCTTTTAAAACAAATTGTTCTTAAAAAAAGTTAATTAATTTGTCAATCTTTTCTGTAACATCTAGAATGTTCCTACCTTTAACCGTTTTTCCAGGCCTCTGAGCCTGGGCCTCTGTTGCCCAGCCACGCCCGAGCTAGGCACCTCCCTGAACAAGCGGCTCGCGATCTCCGCCATCTTTGTGAAGGCTGGAGGGGGCGGGCCTGAGCCGAGCGTCGCCACCGCCGCCATGTTAGTAAAGGCGGGTGGGGCAGGAGTCAGCGCGCGTTACTTGAGTCCGGCTGGGCCTCACGCGGTAGGTTGCGCGGTGGTTTCTCTCTCTCTGCTCTTGAAGCCGGCTCGGGCGGGGGGTGGGGCTTGGGAGATCGGGCCTCCAGAGATCGGCGGTGGGGGGGCGAGCCTCGGGAGATCGGGGGGGGGTCGCGGGGCTCGGGAGATCGGGCCTCGGGAGATCGGCGCTCGGGAGATCGGGGGGCGGGGCGCGGGGCTCGGGAGTTCGGTCCTCATGAGATTGGGCCTCGGGAGGGCGGGGCTCGGGGACTCCCCCCTCCCCCCCTCTTCCCCCTCCCCCCTTCCCCTTCTTCCCCCTCTCCCCCATCTTCCCCCCTCCCCCTCCCCCTTCTACACCCCTCCCCCTTCTTCTCCCCCTCCTCCTTCTTCCCCCCTCTCCCCTCTCCCTCCTCCTTCCCCCCTCCCCCTTCTTCCCCCACCCCCTCCCCTCTTCCCCCCTCCCCTTCTTCCACCCCTCCCCGTCCCTCCCCCTCCCCCTCCCCTTCTTCCACCCCTCCCCCCTCCCTCCCCCTCCCCCCTCCCCTTCTTCCCCCCTTCTTTCCCCCCTCCCCCTCCCCCTTCTTCCCCACTCCCCTTCTTTCCCCCTTCCCCCCTCCCCCTTCTTCCCCCTCCCCCTTCTTCCCCACCTCTCCCCTCTCCCCCCCTCCTTCCCCCCCTCCCCCTTCTACCTTCCCCCTACCCCTTCTTCCCCCCTCCCCGTTCTTCCCCCTCCCCTTTCTTCCCCCCTCCCCCTTCTTCCCCCTCCCCCTTCCTCCCCCTCCCCCTTCCTCCCCCTCCCCCATTCCTCCACCGCCTCCTCCTTCCCCCTCCTCCTCCCCCTCCCCTTCCTCCCCCCTTCCCCTTCTTACCCCCCTCCCCCTCCCCCAACTTGCCCCTCCCCCCTCCCCATTCATCCCCCCCTTCTTCCCCCCGCCCCTCCCCCTTCTTCCCCCTCCCTTTCTTCCCTCCCTCCCCCTCCCCCTCCCCCTTCTTTCCCCCCTCCCCTTCTTTCCCCCCTCCCCCTTCTTCCCCCCTCCCCTTCTTCCCCCCCTCTCCCCTCTCCCCCCTCTTCCCCCCTCCCCCCCTTCTACCCCCTCCCACTTCTTCCCCCTCCCCCTCCCCCTTTTCCCCCCCTCCCCCTCCCCCTTCTTCCCCCTCCCCTTCTTCCCCCTCCCCCTCCTCCCCTTCCCCCTCCCCCTTCTTCCCCCTCCCCTTCTTTCCCCCTCCCCTCCCCCTTCTTCCCCCCTCCCCCTTCTTCCCCCCTCTCCCCTCTCCCCCCTCCTTCCCCCCTCCCCCCTCCCCTTCTACCCTTCCCCCTACACCTTCTTCCCCCTTCTTCCCCCCTCCCCCTTCTTCCCCCCTTCTTCCCCCTCCCCCTTCTTCCCCCTCT
>NC_140993.1:135202166-135379744 GCF_052327205.1 Somniosus microcephalus
GCGATTGGGCGACTGTTGGGTCGCTCGACCGACGATTGGTCGACCTTCGCATCACTCGATGCTAATGAGCGGATAATGAGCGGAATTTTGAATGTTTTTTGGATACCGCGGGCGCATTTTTTGTCTCGCCGAAACTTAAATATGCTTATGACCATTCCGGAATCGTAAGCTTTCTTTTGATGTAATGCACGTGTAGGTAGGCTCTATAACTTAGATTGTATAGCCGGACAGACAGACGGAGAGGACAGACAGACAGACAGACAGATCGATCCTTTTAGCAGAAGTGCCCGGCGGTGCCAAGGCTTTTTCGAGGGCATGTTGTTGTTGGAAGAGAGAGAGAGAGAGCGACTAGGGGGGGGTGGAGGGAGGGAGGGGGGAGGGGGAGGGAGGGAGAGGGAGGGGAGGGGGGAGTGGGGGAGGGAGGGGGGGATGGGGAGGGAGGGGGAGGGAGGGCTGGGGGCGGAAGGTGGAGGGCGGGGGGGGAATGGAGGGGGGGAATAGAGGGTGGGGGGAAGGGAGGGCGGGGGGGAAGGGAAGGGGGGGAAGGGAAGGGGGAAGGGAAGGGGGGGAGGGGGGGGAAGGGGGAAGGGGGGGAAGGGAAGGGGGGAAGGGAAGGGGGAGGGGGGGAAGGGGGGGAAGGGAAGGGGGGAAGGGGAAAGGGGGGGAAGGGAAGGGGGAGGAGGGAAGGGGGGGAAGGGAAGGGGGAAGGGGGGAAAGGGAAGGAGGGAGGGAAGGGGGGGAAGGGAAGGGGGGAAGGGGAGGGGGAGGGGGGAAGGGTGAGGGGGGGCGGGGGGGAAGGGGGGAAGGGGAGGGGAGGGAGGGCGGGGTGTCCCCCCGTGGGTTTGCGGCCCCCCCCCAAGGGTCACGGCCCCCCACGAGGGTCGCAGCCCACCCTGAGGGTCGCGGCCCCCCCGAGGGTCGCGCCCCCCCCCGAGGGTTGCCCCCCCCCCGAGGGTCGCGGCCCCCCCGTGGGTCGCGCCCCCGCCCCGAGGTGAAGACCGCCGATTGCGGCTGTGCGAGACGGCCGGGGGGGCGGTTGCCAGGGTAACGCTTGACGCTCAGCAAGCCCCGCCGCCCGGCACGCCCCCAGAGGCCCAGAGAGAGATGCCGCGTCTCAGCTCCTGCTGCGCGCGCACCCTAGCGGCGCTGGGCTGAGGCTCGGCCCTCCAGCCTTCGAGTGGGGCCGGGAGGTGCCTAGCTCGGGCGTGGGTGCGGAGGAGACGCCGAGGCTTCTAGGCCTACCTGGAAAAACGGGGAAAGGTAGGAAAATTAATGAGATTAGATAAGTTAATTACTTTCTAAATCATTTTTTTTTAAAACAATATGTGTTTTAAAAGCAACGTTTTTTTTTTAAGACGCAGAAAGCGGGAAAAAGAATGGAAAAGTTTGGAATCAAGATGGCGGCGACTCTCCTCGGTTCAGAACGATAAGGCCCGGCCACACACGCACCGATTGGCCCGGCGGCACACGCCAGCAACCCGCCGTACAATTGGTCGAGCTCGAGCTCACTCTGTCGCTAATGAGCGGATAATGAGATGCTAATAAGCGGAACATTGAAGGTTTTTGGGATACCGCGGGCGCGATTTTAGCCCGGCCGAAACGTAAATACACTTAAAACTGTCTCAGAAGCGTAAGCTTTCTTTGGAGGTAACGCGTGCATAGGTACGCCCTGTAACTTTCGAGCGCATAGCCCGACAGACGCACAGGCGATGACAGACAGAATGACAGAATGACAGACAGGCAGACAGATGTACCGATTTATATATATAGATATACTAGCTGAAGTGCCCGGCGGTGCCGAGGGTCTTTTGAGGGGATGTTGTTGTTGGAAGAGAGAGAGAGAGTGACTGGGGGGGGGAAGAGAGAGAGCGACTGGGGGGAAGAGAGAGAGTGACTGGGGGGGAAGAGGGAGAGCGACTGGGGGGGGGGAAGAGGGAGAGCGACTGGGGGGGATGAGAGAGAGCGACTGGGGGGGAAGAGAGAGAGCGACTGGGGGGAAGAGAGAAAGCGACTGGGAGGGAAGAGAGAGAGCGACTGGGGGGGGAAGTGAGAGAGCGACTGGGGGGAAGAGAGAGAGCGACTGGGGGGAAGAGAGAGAGCGACTGTAGGGGAAGAGAGAGAGCGACTGGGGGGGAAGGGAGAGAGCGACTGGGGGGAAGAGAGAAAGTGACTGGGGGGGAAGAGAGAGAGCGACGGGGGGGAAGAGAGAGAGCGACTGGGGGGAGAAGAGAGAGAGCGACTGGGGGGGGAAGAGAGAGAGCGACTGGGGGGGAAGAGAGAGAGCGATTGCGGGGGAAGAGAGAGAGCGACTGGGGGGGAAGAGAGAGAGCGACTGGGGGGAAGAGAGAGAGCGACTGGGGGGGAAGAGAGAGAGCGACTGGGGGGGAAGAGAGAGAGCGACTGGGGGGGAAGAGAGAGAGCGACTGGGGGGGAAGAGAGAGAGCGACTGGGGGGAAGAGAGAGAGCGACTGGGGGGAAGAGAGAGAGCGATGGGGGGGGAAGAGAGGGAGCGACTGGGGGGAAGAGAGAGAGCGACTGGGGGGAAGAGAGAGAGCGACTGGGGGGGAAGAGAGAGAGCGTCTGGGGGGAAGAGAGAGAGCGACTGGGGGGAAGAGAGAGAGCGACTAGGGGAAAGAGAGAGAGCTACTGGGGGGAAGAGAGAGAGCGACTGGGGGGAAGAGGGGAGAGCGACTGGGGGGGAAGAGAGAGAGCGACTGGGGGGGAAGAGAGAGAGCGACTGGCGGGAAGAGAGAGAGCGACTGGGGGGAAGAGAGAGAGCGATGGGGGGGAAGAGAGGGAGCGACTGGGGGGAAGAGAGAGAGCGACTGGAGGGGAAGAGAGAGAGCGACTGGGGGGGAAGAGAGAGAGCGACTGGGGGGAAGAGAGAGAGCGACTGGGGGGAAGAGAGAGAGCGACTAGGGGGAAGAGAGAGAGCTACTGGGGGGAAGAGGTAGAGCGACTTGGGGGGAAGAGGGAGAGCGACTGGGGGGGAAGAGAGAGAGCGAATGGGGGGGAAGAGAGAGAGCGACTGGGGGGAAGAGAGAAAGCGACTGGGGGGAAGAGAGAGAGTGACTGGGGGGGAAGAGAGAGAGCAACTGGGGGGAAGAGAGAGCGACTGGGGGGAAGAGAGAGAGCGACTGTAGGGGAAGAGAGAGAGCGACTGGGGGGGAAGAGAGAGAGCGACTGGGGGGGAAGAGAGAAAGCGACTGGGGGGGAAGAGAGAGAGCGACGGGGGGGAAGAGAGAGAGCGACTGGGGGGAGAAGAGAGAGAGCGACTGGGGGGGAAGAGAGAGAGCGACTGGGGGGGAAGAGAGAGAGCGACTGGGGGGAAGAGAGAGAGCGACTGGGGGGGAAGAGAGAGAGCGACTGGGGGGGAAGAGAGAGCGACTGGGGGGGAAGAGAGAGAGAGAGCGACTGGGGGGAAGAGAGAGAGAGAGCGACTGGGGGGAAGAGAGAGAGAGAGCGACTGGGGGGGAAGAGAGAGAGCGACTGGGGGGGATGTGAGAGAGGGAGCGACTGGGGGGAAGAGAGAGAGAGAGCGACTGGGGGGGAAGAGAGAGAGAGAGCGACTGGGGGGAAGAGAGAGAGAGAGCGGCTGGGGGGAAGAAAGAGAGAGACCGACTGGGGGGGAAGAGAGAGAGAGAGCGACTGCGGGGGAAGAGAGAGAGAGAGCAACTGGGGGGGAAGAGAGAGAGCGACAGGGGGGGTAGTGGAGGGGGGGAGGGGGGGAGTGGCGGGGGGAGGGGGCTGAGGGGGGTAGTGGAGAGGGGAGTGGGAGGGGAGGGGGGTAGAGGGAGTGGGGGAAGGGGAAAGGGGGGAGGAGTGGGGGAGGAGAGGGGGCAGGGGGAGGGGGGAGTGGGGGAAGGGGGAGGAGTGGGGGAAGGGGGAGGAGAGTGGGGGAGGGGGGAGTGGGGGAAGGGGGGAGTGGGGGAAGGGGGAGGAGGGGGAGGGGGGAGTGGGGGAAGGGGAAGGGGTGATGAGGGGGAGAGAGGAGGGGTAAGGGGGGAAGGGGGAGGGAGGAGGGGGAAGGGGGGGAAGGGGAGGAGGGGAGGGAGAGGGGGGAGGGAGGGGGAGGGGGGGGGAGGGGAGGGGGGGGCAGAGGGGGGAGGGGGGGGGGGGGACGTGGGAGGGGGAGGGGAGGGGAGTGGGGAAGGGGAGGGGGAGGGGGAAGGGAGGAGATGTGGGGAGGGGGGAGGGAAGGGGAGGGGGAAGGGGAGGGGGAGGGGGGATGTGGGGAGGGGGAGGGGAGGGGAGGGGGAGGGGGGATGTGGGGAGGGGGAGGGGAGGGAAGGGGGGAGGGGAGGAGGGGAGGGGGGAAGGAGGGAAGGGAAGGGGAGGGAGGGAGGGGAGGGAGGGGAGGGGAGGGTGGAAGGGGGAGGGGGGTGAAGGGTTGAAGGGGGGAAGGGGGCAGGGGAGGGGAGGATTGGGAGTGGAGGGGTAGGGGGGAAGGGGGGAAGGGGGCAGGGGAGGGGAGGGGGAAGGGGGGAAGGGGGGCTGGGGGGGGAGGGGGAAGGGGGGTGCGGAGGGGGGAAGGGGTGGGGGGGAAGGGGGGTGCAGAGGGGGGGAAGGGGGGTGGGGAGGGGGGAAGGGTTTTGGTGGGGAGGGGTGTGGGGAGGGGGTGGAAGGGGGGAAGGGGTGTGGGGGGTGTGGGGGGGGAGGTGGGTGGGGGGAAGGGAGTGTGGGGGGGGAGGGGGTGTGGAGTGGGGTGGGGGGAGGGGTGGTGTGGGGGGTGGAAAGGGACGGAGGGAGATAAACTTAAAGTACAGGAAACTTTGTGCTATCCAGCACCCACCATCTCCAGAGTAAATGTTGAGAGATACGGAGATTCTTATCTCCGTATTTGACAACAAACACTGTTGCTTAGCAACAGCTTCTAAACACTGGGTGTGGCCCTAAAGCTCTACAGCTAAAGCTGTTGCTGTAGCTGCAGACCTTGCACAGCTTGACTGTTCAATCAAAGGAAAATAAACAAACAAAGAATAAAAAACGGCTGCTGATTTTTGTGGTGGCTCCAGATTGCCGGATAGCTCACCTCCGGATAGCACAAAGTTTCCTGTACTTATAAAACATTTTTGCTAAATCTTTCTATAACATACACTTTACAACCTCACCAATATTTTTATTAAAAAAAGGGGTCCTCACCTCTCACTGTTGTACCACAAACAATGGCCGCCGCTTGCTTTTCAGTTGGAAAGGTTAGGCCCCGCCCACACAGCCGATTGTCTGTCTCGGTCACCAGGACCCGATTTGGAGCACAGAAGCCCCACCCACTCTATGTTCCTGTACTAAGATGGCCGCGCAGGCACTCTGTTACACACTGAATCAAAATGGCGTCGCACTGAAACTTTTTGCCCTCCTTGACAAAGATGGCTGCCGTTAACCTGGGGCTGTCTGCAGAAGAAATTTCCTCAGCTGCAAACACAGGATCTTCAGATTATTATTCGGGGCTTGCAACCTACCCCAGTTGCTTATGAAGCCTCCCCACCTACTGACCCTGGAATGGAGCTGAGGCAGCACACCCTCTCTCCTCTGCCAGTGTTTGTCTCTGCCTAGGCCGGGAGCCTGGGTCTAGAGTTGCACTGCTGGCAGTTGGAGAAGCCTAGGTCCCGGGCCTGGAAAAACGGTGAAAGGTAGGAGAATTATAGAGGTTAGAGAAAAGATTTACAAATTAATTAACTTTTTTTAAAAACAATTTGTGTTTTAAAAGCAACTTTTTTTTTGCTGGAAATGTAGATTTGAAAAGAAACACGCAGAAAGCGGGAAAAAGAAACGAAAAGTTTATAATCAAGATGGCGGCGACTCACCTCGGTTCAGAACGATAAGGCCCGCCCACACACGCACCGATTGGTCGACCGTCAGGTGACCGAAGCGTAGGATTGGTCAATCGTCCCGTCACTCGACCGTAGGAGGGCCCGGCCGCACGCGCCAGCAACCCGGCATACGATTGGTCGACCTCGAGGTCACTTTGTCGCTAATGAGCGGATAATGAGATGCTAATGAGTGGAATGTTGAACGTTTTTCGGATACCGCGGGCGCGATTTTCGTCCGGCCGAAACGTAAATACGCTTATGACCGTTTCGGAACGGTAAGCTTTCTTTCGACGTAACGCACGCGTAAGTACGCCCTATAACTTTCGAGCGCATAGCCGGACAGACGCACATGTGAGGACAGAGAGACAGACAGATAGACAGACAGATAGACAGACAGAAAGATCGACTCGTTTACATATATAGACTAGCTGAAGTGCCCGGCGGTGCCGAGGCTTTTTCGAGGGAATGTTGTTGTTGGAAGAGAGAGAGAGCGACTGGGGGGAAGTGAGAGAGCGACTGGGGGGAAGAGAGGGAGGGGAGGGGGGGAGGGGAGGGGAGGGGGCGAGGGAGGGGAGGGGGGGAGGGGAGGGGGAGGGAGGGGGAGGGGGAGGGGGGAGGGGGAGGAGGGGGAGGGTGGAGGGCGGGGAAGGGAGGGCGGGGGGAGGGGAGGGGGGGAGGGGAGGGGAGGGAGGGCGGGGGGGAAAGGAGGGGGGGAAGGGAGGGCGGGAAGGGAGGGGGGAAGGGAGGGGGGGAAGAGGGGGCGAGGGCGGGGGGAGGGCGGGGGGAGGGGGGCGGGGGGGAGGGGGGCAGGGGGAAGGGAGGGCGGGGGGAGGGAGGGGAGGGAGGCGAGGGTCGCGGCCCTACCGAGGGTCGCGCCCCCCCGAGGGTCGCGCCCCCCCGAGGGTCACGCCCCCCCCGAGGGTCGCGCCCCACCCGAGGGTCGCGCCCCCCCCGAGGGTCGCGCCCCCCCCACCCCCGCCCGAGGGTCGCGCCCCCCCCCACCGCCCGAGGGTCGCGGCCCCCCCCCGAGGTGAAGACCGCCGATTGCGCGTGCAGCAGGAGCTGAGATGTGGCGTCTCTCTCTGGCTCGGCTGGCGGGCCCGGTTGCCAGGGTAACCGTAACGCTGGCCAAGCCCCGCCCCCGGGCCGAGCCAGAAAGAGAGAGACGCCGCGTCTCAGCTGCTCCTGCTGTGCGCGCGGCCCCCCCGAGTGTCGCGGCCCCCCCCGAGGGTCGTGGCCCCCCCGCCCGAGGTGAAGACCGCCGATTGCGGCTGTGCGAGATGGCCGGCCGGGGTTGCCAGGGTAACGCTTGACGCTCAGCAAGCCCCGCCCCCCGGCTGAGCCAGAGAGAGATGCCGCGTCTCAGCTCCTGCTGCGCGCGCACCCGAGCGGCGCTGGGCTGAGGCTCGGCCCTGCAGTCTTCGAGTGGGGCCGGGAGGTGCCTGGCTCGGGCGTGGGTACGGAGGAGATGCCGAGGCTTCTAGGCCTACCTGGAAAAACGGGGAAAGGTAGGAAAATTAATGAGATTAGATAAGTTAATTACTTTCTAAATCATTTTTTTAAAAAACAATATGTGTTTTAAAAGCAACTTTTTTTTTAAGACGCAGAAAGCGGGAAAAAGAAAGGAAAAGTTTGGAATCAAGATGGCGGCGACTCACCTCAGTTCAGAAGGATAAGGCCCGGCCACACGCGCACCGATTGGCCCGGCGGCACACGCCAGCAACCCGGCGTATGATTGGTCGAGCTCGAGGTCACTCTGTCGCTAATGAGCGGATAATGAGTTGCTAATGAGCGGAACGTTGAAGGTTTTTGGGATACCGCGGGCGGGATTTTAGCCCGGCCGAAACGTAAATACGCTTAAAACCGTCTCGGAAGCGTAAGCTTTCTTTGGAGGTAACGCGCGCGTAGGTACACCCTGTAACTTTCGAGCGCATAGCCCGACAGACGCACAGGCGATGACAGACAGAATGACAGAATGACAGAATGACAGACAGACAGACAGACAGACAGACAGACAGATGTACCGATTTATATACATAGATACAGAAGACTAGCTGGAGTGCCTGGCGGTGCCGAGGGACTTTTGAGGGCATGTTGTTGTTGGAAGAGAGAGAGAGAGAGCGACTGGGGGGAAGAGAGAGAGCGACTGGGGGGAAGAGAGAGAGCGACTGGGGGGAAGAGAGAGAGCGACTGGGGGGAAGAAAGAGAGCGACTGGGGGGAAGAGAGAGAGCGACTGGGGGGAGGGGGGATGGGGGGAGGGGCGGGAGGGGGGAGGGGGGAGAGGGGGACGGGGGGAGGGGGGAGGGTGGTAGGGAGGGGGGGAGAGAAGGGGGGAGGGGGGAGCGAAGGGGTGGGGGAGAGAAGGGGGGAGGGGGGAGAGAAGGGGGGGAGAGAAGTGGGGGGGAGAGAAGGGGGGAGAGAAGGGGGCTCGGAAGGGGGGGAGGGGGGGAGAGAAGGGGGGAGGGGGGTAGTGAAGGAGAGAGACAGACAGAGGGAAGGAGAGAGAGAGGGCGAGTGTCCCACGGCCACAAATGGAGGTAAGCCCCGCGAACAGGCATGAGCCGGCTTGAGGCTGTGAGAGACGGCCACGCCCGGTTGCCGGGGTAACCCTTCCCCCCCTTCCGAGCCCCCATCCTCCCGAGCACCGGCTGCGCCGCCACACCCCGCACTCCCGAGAGCCCCGCTCTGCGAGCCCAGGCCGCCCCGCCCCGCACTCCCGAGAGCCCCGCTCTCCAAGCCCCGGCCGCCCCGCCCCGCACTCCCGAGAGCCCCGCTCTCCGAGCCACGGCCGCCCCTCCCCAAACTCACGAGAGCACCATTCTCCGAGCCCCGCCCCCCCGCCCGAGCCGGCTTCAAGACCGCCGAGCGGGGAAGAGAGAGAGACACCGCATCTGAGCTGCTGGCTTCCCGTGCTCTGTGCGTCACCTGCTGCGCGCGCACCCTGTGCATGTCCCGTAACCCTCGCGGCCGACGCCGTTACCCCGGGTAACATGACGGGGGGGACTGGGGCGGGGGGGCGAGGAGCTTACTAGAAGCCGTGGGACAATTACCTAGCTCAGGCGTGGCTGGGCAGGAGAGGCCCAGGCTTTGAGGCCTTACAAAAACGGGGAAAGGTAGGAAAAAGCATCATCAGGTTAGAGAAAATATTTACAAATGAATGAACTTTTTTGAAAAACAATTGAATAAAAGCAATTTTTTTTTGCTGGAAATGTAGATTTGAAAAGAAAGACGCAGAAAGCGGGAAAAAGAATTGAATCAAGATGGCGGCCACTCACCTCGGTTCAGAACGATAAGGTCTGCCCACACACGCACCGATTGATCAATCGTCCTGCCACTCGACTCTTGGAGGGCCCGCCCGCACGCGCGATGAACCCGCCCCCGCCACGCAGCGATTGGTCGACCGTCGGGTCGCTCGACCGGACGATTGATTGACCTTCGCGTCACTCGATGCTAATGAGCGGATAATGAGCGGAATTTTGAACGTTTTTTGGATACCGTGGGCGCAATTTTTGTCTCGCCAAAACATAAATACACCTATGACCGTTCCGGAAACGTAAGCTATCTTTTGATGTGATGCACGTGTAGATACGCTCTATAACTTTAGAGTGTATAGCCGGACAGACAGACGGAAGGACAGACAGATAGACAGACAGACAGACAGACAGACAGATCGATCCTTTTATATATATATAGAAGATAGATAACCTTCGGGGAAATATAGAAATTTTGCAAATCTTACACCGGGATGAAAGGAACGCACTCATATTGGCCAGATTTGCTTACCTAGCTGATCAAGCACTTTTACCTCGCAGCTTCTTGCCTGAGCATCGACAATGGCCAAGACCCTACTGATTCCTAGCTATTTGACCAGCATACTGACAGTTGCAAGTAATCCTAAGCCCTCAATGTGAAAGTCCCATTCGCGAAATGACACACACCACAACTGCAACAGTTGCCATCAGAATTATGTACAAGAACCAACTGATGGCATTTTTACAATAAACACAACATTTCACCCAAGTGACTACCCTTGTGACTATTTGTGCAGAATTTTTCTCTAACGTGTGCTCCTATGTGGTGCCTCCCCTGTGGCTTCAGCAGATGTGGAGGCCCCTTGCTCACTTTGCTGCTGCTCCTGTCTCGAGACCTTTGGCGGGCGTCCTCTGGGGTTGCGAGCCTGTGAGGGCTCGTCAACAGTCTGCTGCTCCTGCGGCTGTACAGTGGTTGAGATGCCTATCTCACTTGCGTATGGACTCCGGTGGGGCTCTGACCAAGGGCTCTGCAGTGGTATGGAAGTGTGAGTGCTTGGAGAGGAGCCCCCACTTCCTTGATGTCTCCCACCAACTTCCCTCTCATGGGTCATGTCCCCCTCAGCACCTGCAAGTGGCTGGAGAGCACCTTGCTGCACATCAGGGGGGCCAAGGGGACCCATATCTGCAATGGCAGTCCTTCTCAGAAGGACTTCCATGAAGGTCTGGTTTCTCAGTTCAATAGATGACCATCGCTCCTCCAGAGATGTTATTCTATTATGAACACTCACCATGTTTTCAGCACTCTCGCGACTTATCTCCTCCATGGCCGAAGCCACCCTCTCATCTACTGTTGCCATCCATTCGAGGGAGGTTGCCATCCTTTCCGTCGTGATGCGTTCATGCACCAATGACTCCACAAAGGCTCTGCTCATGATCACTATGGACTCCTCCATTCACTCCACACTCGCAGCGACCCTGGAGACAAAACCTGCCAGAGACTCCTGCATCTGTTCCTGGAGTTCCAGCACCGCTGATCTTATGGATGGACCCAGAGGCAGAGGGTCGACATGCAGCTGAGCTGAGTTGGCAGAGTCCTGCGCCCTTCACCGAGGACTCTCCACTGCTGCTCCTGTCTCCACAATCTGCTGATGCTCACTTGTGAGCTGTGATACACCAGGTGACAACACTACTCTATGTCCCGGAGGTCCCACCGAGGTATGAGTGTCTGCGCTGGTGCTGGGTGCGCTGAATCCTGGTGACACTGCACCCTCAGAGGTTGCAGCTTCCTCTGAGGAGTCTGGCTGCTCAGTCTGTTCTTCCTGGCTAGTGGGGACGGATGCTTGCGATGGTCCTGTGGGGGAGTAAAGGAAAGGGTCAGGGATGTGATGCCAACGTTGCATGCACATTGCATATGGCAGATGCTCATAAGTCCATCTGTTAGAGCTTCAAAATCATTATCAGCGACTCATGCAATGCCAATGAGAGAGATGGGAAACTTTTCTGTCACCAGCTTGCTGTGTTGCACCCATCTGTCCATCCCCCACTTGTGCATCCTCCTCTACTCCCACGATTTCCAGGACCGCCTCCTCCCAGGGGGTCAGGTGGACTAATGAGGCTGTCCCTCCTCCTGTCCTCGCTCGCTCTCTTTTATTGTGAGCTCTCTTTTCCTGCAATGAGGAAGACAAGTGGAGGTTGAGTGAGAATGAAGGAGTGAGTGTAGAGATTGCATAGTATTGGTACTTAGAAGGAGACAAAGATGGAGTGAGGTTGTTAAGTCTGTGTGTTATATTGAGAATTACTACACAGACCACAAGAGTAAAATTTAACAGGTCTTTACTAGTTGACGGTCAGGGCGGAACTGCCCAATAAATCATTACACAGCACTTATATACCGGTGTGGTCACCACCGGTATTACAGTATACAGCAGCCAAGATAAAGTAGTGCAACTCTTAAAATAGTTCTCTTAAAGGTGGAACGGTTCTCTTAAAGGTGGAACGGTTACATACACTACAGAGGTGGCAAGACCAAGGGCCCTCCCTGTGTGTTGTCAGTTGTTTGCATAGCATCAGAGTGATAGGGAATGTGAGGGCTGCATAGTCGAATAGCTATGTGAATGTGACCATAGAGAGAAAGGGAATGGGTAAGGGTGCATGGATGTCAAGTGGTATGTGGAGGAAGAGACTGTTGAAGCTGAGTGCTGGTGAGGAAAGGCAATGGGGATCAAATTGAGGGTGATGGGAAAATCATACTCTCTTTTCCAGTGCGGAGAAGGTCATGAAATCTCTTGCGGCACTGTATTGTAAGATTTGCAAAATTTCTACATTTCCCCAAAGGTTGTTATTAATAAACGGGACCCTGCGTGGACATTTTAAATCAAAAAGGGTACCCAAGATGGCGTCCGTGCCTCGTGGCAGAAAGCCTGTGAGATTTTAAAATGGACTATGCAACGCAGACAGCTTGTGGATCGAAACCAAAGCTGCAGTTTCTGTGAAGAGAGACTTTGTACATTGAAACCAGACAGGACGTCGAATTATGTATTAGACCGAATTGGAGACAAATCTAAATTCAGTTAGGCCTATAGTTAAGGCCATCAAGCAGTTTACATATATAATCGGAAACAGATTAAGAAAGCCATCGAGGCTGGACAGGCCCATCAAGGAACATTCGAAAAGAGTATAATTGAAGGCCCCGGGTAGCAATCGCTCTCTTCTCTCTTCTCTCTCTGCTCTGCTCGGCTCTTCAGCCCCTTGCCCTCGTGGCTGTCGCTCTTTCCCCGTCCCGCGCTTACCCCCTGGCCTTTGCCCATGCCTTTTGCCACTCCATCTGGAAATCACCCAGGCACTGCATCGGGCGGACATGGACAATTCAGGCCAGGCGAGGTGGGACGCGACGAGGGGAGGAGAGAAGACCAACTGAGGAAGACCAACTGAGGAAGACCAACTGAGAAGACGAACTGAGGGTAGGCTTTGAATCATCGGGCCTTCAGCCTCAGCCAACCTGCGACTATCTTCATGCAAACTCAAGCAGTCGGATGAAGAACAAGAATCATCCCTGCAAGGTAAAGTACCCAAGCAGAGACTTTAACTTTGGGGTACTCGAACCTGGACAACGCCCTTGCAGTGCCCGGAGACCACGTGACAATGGCAAGCTCCAGAGAGCACCAAGAGCGAACCCCGAACCCCACCGCTGTTTTGAGTCCAACAAACACTTTTGATTGGTGAGCATAAATTCTGGCCCCTCATAGCTTAATCTAGTTAGGTATAGGGGGTGGAATAAGGATAAGGGGATTGTTAATGTAGTTGTTTTCCCTCAATGTACCGTGTGTTCCCCATTCCCTGTATAAGTATAGTTATTTGTATTTGCCTGTAATTATATATACTGGTAACTTCTCTTAAGACTGTATTCATTTTTCCTGTTTAATAAAATCCTGAGTTTTGCTTACATCCAAACCACCTGTCTACTCGAGCCTTTTTCTGTATCGCTACCTGTACCTAAGTCCGGTGTCGAGAATCTCAGGGGCGTGGGAGTGATTCGAACCACTCACGGGCAGTCAGAGGCATAACTGACTGGGCTCACGCGCCACCCTCTACAGTATTTGTAAAGTCTGTGGGTTGTACAGTTAATAACGACACAGACTTCAGGAATAACAAACAAACAGGTCTTTACTATTCGAAGGTCAGGGCGAATCTGCCCCAGCAATCCTGCCACAACACTTATATACTGGTGTGGTCACTGTCGTTATTACAGTATACAGAAGCCAAACAAGTAGTGCCACACCTAAAGTAGTTCTCTTAAAGGTGAACGGTTACATACAATAGTTTCCTTAAAGGTAGACGGGTACATACACTACAATCCTCCCTTTTTAGCTTTCAACATACTGAGTCCATAGTGAACATACATTATAACATATATACAGCTTATGTAAGACAGTTCATAGATTCAGTCTTTCTGGAGGTTTCCGGATTCTGTCCGGATAACGCCGCAGTGGTGTCGTCATTCCAGGCGGGCTAGTAGGTGCTTCTGGCAAAGTTGATTCGGCTTGAAAGACAGTGTCAGGTTCAGCTGATTCCAGTATTACCAGATCGGAAGTAGGTGTTCTGGGTATCTCAGACTCAACATTACCCGGGTAAGGTGGTGAAGTCGGTTGCCTATTTGTGGCGGACCCTATGATTTGGTCAACATGGCGCCTTATTATATTGTCCCCAATGTCCACGGTGTACATCAACGGCCCTAGCCTTTTTCCAATAGTTCCAGGCTGCCATTTCTCGGTACGGTAGTCCCGGGCCAAAACTCGTTGACCGATCTGGAAAGATCTAGTGGCCCTTTCATTCATGCCCTGGAATTGCCGGTTCTCTACGTCCCTTCTGACGTTTGGTTTGAGCAAATCCAGCCGGCATCTTAGGCGTCTATTACAAAACATCATTGCGGGAGTTTGATTTGTGACCGCATGTGTTGCATTCCGTTATGCCAACAAAAAGCTATCCACCTTATGTTGTAGACTTATGTCTTCATTACTCACATTGTGAATTCTCAGACTGTCCAGTCCTTTGTATTTGGAGTGTGAGTCCGACTTCTGTTCCCTCAGACTCTTCCTAGTCACCTCTTGCACTTTTCCGTACCATTTTTGTGGTGACTCCTTATTGTTGTACGTTGTTCCTGACCGGCATACCTTAGCTATGTGCCCGATCTTGCCACATTTCCTGCATTCTTGGTTTTTAACCCAGCATTGATTCTGGTCGTGTGTTGTCTTCCCACAATGATAGCATTTTGTTGTCCTCGAGGTAGTTTGGTCCACCCCGAGTGCCGCCGCCTTTAGCTGCATTTCCGCCGTTCCTTTCGCTGCGGCTTCGTGCGATGCAGCTATAAGGACAGCCCTGTCTAGTGTGAGGTCGTTCTCTTCCAGTAGTCGCTTTTGCGTCCCTTCTTTGGACAATCCACATACGAACTTGTCTCGCAATGCCTCTGTCAGATTCCCTCCGAACTGGCAGTGTTCCGCTAGCCTACGCAGTTCGACCAAGTATTCCGTGTTGCTTTCGTCTTTCTTCTGCGTTCTTGCATAGAATTTGGATCGTTCAGCCAGTATCAACGGTGTGGGGTTCAAGTGATCCTTCAGCACTGCTACAATATCATCGAAAGTCTGATCCGCCGGTTTAGCTGGTGAGAGAAGATGCTTCAACAACCCGAATGTTTTCGCACCCATCATGTTAAGTAAGGTTAAAGCTTTTTCATCCTTAGCTATTTTGTTAGCCTTACAATGTATCTCAATACGTTCCACGTACGTGGCCCAGTCTTCTATCTCAGAATTAAAATCGTTGATGTCCCCCCGCTTAGGCATCTTCCTTTCCTTGGGTACAACACAATTTTTATTTTTATTTTTTTTATTTTTTTCCTAAGATGGCGGCTTTTCCCGCGAAAATGGCGGTTTCCCGCTCTTTCCTTCTCTCCCCGCCCACTTCAATGGCGGTTTCCCGCTTCTGTCATCTTCGCCGCCTAATGGCGGCTTCCCGCGTTTCTTCCCTGGTGGAAGGGGTACGCTTTCCCCACAACGGACAGGTTCAGCCGCTGGGCTGGCTCTCGCACAGCTCCCCTTACTCGGCTCTGTCTTTCTCTCTCCCGCACGTTCGGTTCTACCGGCGCTGGGTACCCCGTTGGTGGAGGACAGTTCAACCGCCGGACTGGCTCTCGCGCAGTCTCTCTCCCCTTGCTCGGCTCTGTCTCTCTCTCTCCCGCACACTCGGCTCTGCCGGCGCTGGGTACCCCGTTGGTGGAGGACAGTTCAGCCGCTGGACTGGCTCTCGCGCAGCCTCCTTTGGTCGGCTCTGCCTCTCCCACACGCTCTGTTCCCGTTCACCTCCCAGCCCTCACGCAGTCCGGTGCTTCCCTCCCCGGCTGCGGCTGAGTTGCTCTCTTCCCGCGCCAGCTCCCGGTCTCAGCGCTTCGTGGCTTCGGTCGCTGCCCGGCTTTTTCCCGCCGATCGCGGTCCGGCTGTCTCACGACGCCGTTGGACCCGACTTTCTGACCGGCTCCGCTCCCCCTCGACCGTGGTCGAGTGCACAGCCCTTATCCTCCGGATATTCTTTACACTTTCCCCTACTCACAGTCTCCGCGGCCGCCTTGTTTCCTGCTGATCGGCTCACTCCGCACCATGGTAGAAGGGTAGTCAGTGCCTGTTGCTGATGGAAGCTTTTGTTGCTAAAGTCTTCCTCCTTTCTATTGCTGCAGCCTCGTGTTTTCTTCCAGCAGAACGACGAGGGCGGTTGCCTCTCTTCGACGCTCTTTAGTTGCTTTGGTAGTCTTGCCGCAGGGTATGATCGGACTCGTCGCCACTGTAAAGTCTGTGGGTTGTACAGTTAATAACGACACAGACTTCAGGAATAACAAACAAACAGGTCTTTACTATTCGAAGGTCAGGGCGAATCTGCCCCAGCAATCCTGCCACAACACTTATATACTGGTGTGGTCACTGTCGGTATTACAGTATACAGAAGCCAAACAAGTAGTGCCACACCTAAAGTAGTTCTCTTAAAGGTGAACGGTTACATACAATAGTTTCCTTAAAGGTAGACGGGTACATACACTACAATCCTCCCTTTTTAGCTTTCAACATACTGAGTCCATAGTGAACATACATTATAACATATATACAGCTTATGTAAGACAGTTCATAGATTCAGTCTTTCTGGAGGTTTCCGGATTCTGTCCGGATAACGCCGCAGTGGTGTCGTCATTCCAGGCGGGCTAGTAGGTGCTTCTGGCAAAGTTGATTCGGCTTGAAAGACAGTGTCAGGTTCAGCTGATTCCAGTATTACCAGATCGGAAGTAGGTGTTCTGGGTATCTCAGACTCAACATTACCCGGGTAAGGTGGTGAAGTCGGTTGCCTATTTGTGGCGGACCCTATGATTTGGTCAACATGGCGCCTTATTATATTGTCCCCAATGTCCACGGTGTACATCAATGGCCCTAGCCTTTTTCCAATAGTTCCAGGCTGCCATTTCTCGGTACGGTAGTCCCGGGCCAAAACTCGTTGACCGATCTGGAAAGATCTAGTGGCCCTTTCATTCATGCCCTGGAATTGCCGGTTCTCTACGTCCCTTCTGACGTTTGGTTTGAGCAAATCCAGCCGGCATCTTAGGCGTCTATTACAAAACATCATTGCGGGAGTTTGATTTGTGACCGCATGTGTTGCATTCCGTTATGCCAACAAAAAGCTATCCACCTTATGTTGTAGACTTATGTCTTCATTACTCACATTGTGAATTCTCAGACTGTCCAGTCCTTTGTATTTGGAGTGTGAGTCCGACTTCTGTTCCCTCAGACTCTTCCTAGTCACCTCTTGCACTTTTCCGTACCATTTTTGTGGTGACTCCTTATTGTTGTACGTTGTTCCTGACCGGCATACCTTAGCTATGTGCCCGATCTTGCCACATTTCCTGCATTCTTGGTTTTTAACCCAGCATTGATTCTGGTCGTGTGTTGTCTTCCCACAATGATAGCATTTTGTTGTCCTCGAGGTAGTTTGGTCCACCCCGAGTGCCGCCGCCTTTAGCTGCATTTCCGCCGTTCCTTTCGCTGCGGCTTCGTGCGATGCAGCTATAAGGACAGCCCTGTCTAGTGTGAGGTCGTTCTCTTCCAGTAGTCGCTTTTGCGTCCCTTCTTTGGACAATCCACATACGAACTTGTCTCGCAATGCCTCTGTCAGATTCCCTCCGAACTGGCAGTGTTCCGCTAGCCTACGCAGTTCGACCAAGTATTCCGTGTTGCTTTCGTCTTTCTTCTGCGTTCTTGCATAGAATTTGGATCGTTCAGCCAGTATCAACGGTGTGGGGTTCAAGTGATCCTTCAGCACTGCTACAATATCATCGAAAGTCTGATCCGCCGGTTTAGCTGGTGAGAGAAGATGCTTCAACAACCCGAATGTTTTCGCACCCATCATGTTAAGTAAGGTTAAAGCTTTTTCATCCTTAGCTATTTTGTTAGCCTTACAATGTATCTCAATACGTTCCACGTACGTGGCCCAGTCTTCTATCTCAGAATTAAAATCGTTGATGTCCCCCCGCTTAGGCATCTTCCTTTCCTTGGGTACAACACAATTTTTATTTTTATTTTTTTTATTTTTTTCCTAAGATGGCGGCTTTTCCCGCGAAAATGGCGGTTTCCCGCTCTTTCCTTCTCTCCCCGCCCACTTCAATGGCGGTTTCCCGCTTCTGTCATCTTCGCCGCCTAATGGCGGCTTCCCGCGTTTCTTCCCTGGTGGAAGGGGTACGCTTTCCCCACAACGGACAGGTTCAGCCGCTGGGCTGGCTCTCGCACAGCTCCCCTTACTCGGCTCTGTCTTTCTCTCTCCCGCACGTTCGGTTCTACCGGCGCTGGGTACCCCGTTGGTGGAGGACAGTTCAACCGCCGGACTGGCTCTCGCGCAGTCTCTCTCCCCTTGCTCGGCTCTGTCTCTCTCTCTCCCGCACACTCGGCTCTGCCGGCGCTGGGTACCCCGTTGGTGGAGGACAGTTCAGCCGCTGGACTGGCTCTCGCGCAGCCTCCTTTGGTCGGCTCTGCCTCTCCCACACGCTCTGTTCCCGTTCACCTCCCAGCCCTCACGCAGTCCGGTGCTTCCCTCCCCGGCTGCGGCTGAGTTGCTCTCTTCCCGCGCCAGCTCCCGGTCTCAGCGCTTCGTGGCTTCGGTCGCTGCCCGGCTTTTTCCCGCCGATCGCGGTCCGGCTGTCTCACGACGCCGTTGGACCCGACTTTCTGACCGGCTCCGCTCCCCCTCGACCGTGGTCGAGTGCACAGCCCTTATCCTCCGGATATTCTTTACACTTTCCCCTACTCACAGTCTCCGCGGCCGCCTTGTTTCCTGCTGATCGGCTCACTCCGCACCATGGTAGAAGGGTAGTCAGTGCCTGTTGCTGATGGAAGCTTTTGTTGCTAAAGTCTTCCTCCTTTCTATTGCTGCAGCCTCGTGTTTTCTTCCAGCAGAACGACGAGGGCGGTTGCCTCTCTTCGACGCTCTTTAGTTGCTTTGGTAGTCTTGCCGCAGGGTATGATCGGACTCGTCGCCACTGTAAAGTCTGTGGGTTGTACAGTTAATAACGACACAGACTTCAGGAATAACAAACAAACAGGTCTTTACTATTCGAAGGTCAGGGCGAATCTGCCCCAGCAATCCTGCCACAACACTTATATACTGGTGTGGTCACTGTCGGTATTACAGTATACAGAAGCCAAACAAGTAGTGCCACACCTAAAGTAGTTCTCTTAAAGGTGAACGGTTACATACAATAGTTTCCTTAAAGGTAGACGGGTACATACACTACAGTATTCAGGATCTGCGGGTGACTCCCAAGGAGTTGACCTCCTCAGCCACCTGCATCCACACTGCCTTGGTCTGCTTGGGAGGCCTCTTCCTCCCTGTAGAAGGGAAGAGCAGCTCCCTGTTGGCTGTAGCCCCATCTACTAATGCCTGCAGGGCCATGTCGTCAAAATGAGGAGATGATCTGGGTCTCTCGCTAGTCATCTTTCCTGCAGGTCTCTCACACTCCACAGGCAAAAGCTTGGCAGTCTGCAGAAGAAGCAAGGCTTGCTGTAGACCTTAAATGCAGCAGCAATGATGATGTCATCGGAGGCGACTTTCAGTCAGGAAAAACCCATTTGCCAAGGGTTCCCACACGTTGGAAATCAATTGGACAATTAAGTTAAAATTGCATCAATCTCCCACATCTATTTAGATTTGGGTGGATAACACGAAATGTAGATAACACGACACCATCCCGCACCTGAGTTAAAATCCAGCCCGCAGAGTCCCAACTCGTTTAGCCTATCTTGATAACTAAGATATCACAGGGTGGTTATCTAGTGGAGCCAGTGCCCATACTTTATAGATCTCCCTCAATTTTCATTCCATTGCTACAACTGCCCAAGTGGTGAAGACAAAAATGTACCGTATATACAGTTCTGGTCTCCATAGAGGAACTGGAGAAGGTGGAAAAATGATGTAGAAGGATGATACCAGAACTGAGAGGTTATACCCCAGGAAAGACTGAACAAGCTGCAGCTCTTTACTCTAGAAAAGAGAAGACCGAGAGGTCTTTAAAATTATGAAAGGGTTTGATAGGGTAGACGTAGAAAAAATGTGGGGGAGTCCAAAACTAGAAGCCTTAAATATATGATAGTCATCAATAAATCCAAAAGGGAATTCAGGAGGAACTGGAGAATGTGGAACCCGCTACCACAGGGAGTAGTTGAGGCAGATAGCATAGATGCTTTGAATGGGAAGCTAGATAAGCACATGAGGGAGAAAGGAATCGAAAAATATGCTGATGGGGTTAGATGACGAAGGGTGAGAGGAGGCTCGTGTAGAGCATAAACATCAGCATGGACCTGTTGGGCTGAATGGCCTGTTTCTGTGCTGTAAATTCTATGTAATTCTATGCAATAGCCTGATGTGTATTTTCACTGCCTGAAAGGGTGGTGGAGGCAGAGTCAATCACGGCTTTCAAAAGGGAGTTGGATAAGTATCTGAAGGAAAGAAATTTGCAGGGCTACGGGGAAAGGGCAGGGAGTGGGACTAGCTGAAGTGCTGTTGCAGAGAGCTGGCACGGGCTCGACGGGCCAAATGGCCTTCTTCCATGCTGTAACCATTCTATGATTCTACTCTATGATTCTGGGCAGAAGGTGATTGGGGGTACAGGTTCACAGGACATTAAAGGCAGCACCCCAGGTTGATAGGGCCGTTAAAAAAACCTAAAGGAATTCTATGCTTTATCACAATAGGTATAGAATGTAAAAGCCAAAAGGTAATGGTGAGCCTATATAAAACCTTAATAAGAACTCAGTTAGAGTATTGTGAGCAGTATTGGGCTCCACACTATAGGAAAGTTTTTGAGGCTTTAGAAAAGTTACAAGTAGATTCATTAGGATGCTGCCTGGTATGAAGAATCACAAATATGAAGAAAGACCTAAAAAATGGTGTTCTTTTCAGTAGAATAACATAGATTGTGGGGCAAAATGATAGAACTGTTTAAAATTATGAAAGGATATGAGAGAGTAAATCGAAGCAGACTGGTTCCAGTAGTTGAGGGGTCTAAAGCAAATGCCATAGATACAAGATTAAGAGCTAAAATTTCAATTAGGCATGAAAACGGGCACATGGATCACGATGCGCGATCAGCCCGCGCCCGTTGAAATTAATGTAGGTAGCGCGTGACATTCGTGCTGCCTGCTAATTGCGATGATTCATGCGTGCAGCCCAGCGCTGAGCGCTCAGCAGGGGACCAAAGTTTGTGCAAGGTTAGTTCTATTTAAAGCTAGCCTCCACTTTTTAAAGGCCCCTCTCTCTATCTCTCTCCCCCTCTCTCTATCTCTATCCCCCTCTCTCTATCTCTCCCCCCTCTCTATCTCTCTCCCCCTCTCTCTCTCTCTCTCTCCCCCCTCTCTCTCTCCGCCCTCTCTCTTAAAGGTGAGGTGATTCTGCATTCAGCAGCTGCTGGAAAACAACTGTGACTCAGTAATGGCTTAACAGGGCAGAGAAAGGACACCAAGGTTCTCGGACGCAGCACTGGAGGCCTTAGTACAGGGGGTAGAAAGGAGGAGACAGGTCCTCTACATGCAGGGGGCTAGGAGGCCCTCCAGGCACACAGTGAGAAGGCAGTGGGAGCAGATAGTCAAATTGGTCACTGCCAGCAGTCTTACCCCGAGGACTGGATCCAATGCCAAAAGAAGTTCAATGACCTCACATGAGTGGTCAAGATCAGTGAATGCATCTTCAAAAGCCATCTCCCACCAACTGCACCACTAGCCTCATTCACTGCTCAATGCACCACCCCCCCATCACTCACCTACCAACAATCTCTATCAATCACAACTCATACCTCAATCATAGCTTCACCTCACACTTACCACTGCTGCAAGCCTCACACCCACATCTTACACCTTGCACACACTGCCAGCTATTCAACCATGACAGGCACATCACCCAAACACATTGCACCACACTCACTGACGCACTTTCCTTTCTCTTGCAGGGAAAGGTGGCTCATAACCACAGACAAGCAGCAGCTAACAAACAGGAGACGGGCAAGCCTGCATATCCTGACCCAGCTGGAGGAGACCATGTTTGAGATTATTGGAGGGGCTGTCACTGAGGCCATGGCGATCGGCGAGGCTGATACCATTGAAGATGACCGTATGCGCATACCTAATCCTTTTTCTCATATCCCACTTCCCCCTCATCCCACAATCTCTTTTCACTTACAAGCTGCTCATGGTGTAAACATGTACATCTTGCTTTCCCCCCTCCCCTCACCACAACCCTGTACAGCAGTTGGTGCTGTTCCCTGCATTTCTCTTGTAATTGATGTGCGGTGAAGATCGTGTCCATTGTGCTCCTTAGTGGGTGGAATCCGCATTGCGACTCTGGGAGGAGCTCTTCAGCCACTGGGAGAAGGCGATTGAGGAGGATTCTTGCGATGACTTTCCCTGTGGCAGACAGCAGGGAAACTCCTCTGTAATTACCGCAATCGGACTTGTCACCTTTCTTGAAGATGGTCACAATTACTGTAGGAGGTGGTGGAGGGGTGGTGCATGCGCCCAGTCAGTTATGCCCCTGAATGTTTGTGAGCGGTTCGAATCGCTCCCACGCCCCTGGGTTCTAGACACCGGACTTAGGTACAGGCAGTGATACAGAAAACTCGAGTAGACAGGTGGTTTGGATGCAAGCAAAACCAAGATTTTATTGAACAGAGAAATTAATACAGTCTTAAAAGGAAGTTATCATTATAACATTACAGGCAAATACAAATAACTACACTTATGCAGGGAATGGGGAACACACGGCACATCGAGGGAAAACAACTATCTTAACAATCCCCTTATCCTTATCCCACCCCTATACCTAACTAGATTAAGCTATGAGGGGCCAGAATTCATGCTCATCAATCCAAAGATAAAAGCCAACTGTTAATGAATGCGAGTTTTGAAGTCTGGGTTTTTGGTCCTTCTAGGTACCTCGTCGCCACGTGGTCCTCAGGGGTGCGGTGCTGGGTCGGCTACTGCGACACACCCTCTCCCCTCTGCTACTATCATCGTCTCGTCTCGATGGGTTCTCCTCTTCTTCTCCCTCGGGCGGTCGTCGGCAGTAACGTTACGTCGATGAGACGATTAGCAGTTTTTACTGCTTAGATTTTACTACCCATCCTTCGAACGCTAGTATATTCGTTATGGCGTGGACACCTGCGTTTATTTGCAGTGTTCAAGGTGTCTGCCCCCACCGTCCTCAAGGACTTGCTTCCCCAAGCGTCAGCTTATAACTAGGCGCTTGGTTTAATTACCGATACGTTTTTCGCTGCCCTGCTCTGCCCTTATCGAGTTATTATCGCCTTCTTCGTCTCTACTCATCTCGTCTCGTCGGACTACTATACAAGTCCTAGGCTACCTGCTCAACTTCGTCTCGCCCCCTTTTCTGCAGCCTGGGCGTCTTAGATGGCTGTGGACTTGGGCCTCGTTCCCCTTCCTAGCAGTTGGTATGGTGTCCTTGGCTACTGAAAATCTGCTCCGGAGAGAGAACCAGCCACGAGGCCAGGGTGCGAGTATGAGCGGCAGCCCAAGAGGCTGGAGCCACGAGAGCAGGGTCAAGGGCAAGAGCAAAAGAGCAAGAGCGCAAGAGATTGATTGCTATCCGGGGACTTCAGTTATACCTTTTTCGAAAACCCTTATCTTCGTGCCAAATTAGGTTAGTTGTTTGTCTTAAACTTGGTGGGCTAGTTTAAACAATGGTAGCAATCTATACTGACGGTTTTTTAGATGGCCGGTAATCTCATCTACCGGTCCAATAATTGGCTTGTATTGTCCTGAGAGTTCTTTGATGGGCTTGTTCAACATCGATGGCTGTGTTAATCTGTTTTTGATAATGTATGCAGACTGTTTGATGGCTTTAACTATAGGCCTCACTGAATTTAGATCTGTCTCCAGCGTCGGCGGGAATCTCGAGCGGCAGAGCGGGGCTATAAAAGGCCCCAGAGACCAGGTAAGGCCTCACAGCATCGGCGGGAATCTCGAGCGGCAGAGCGGGGCTATAAAAGTCCCAGAGACCAGGTAAGGCCTCACAGCGTCGGCGGGAAACTCGAGCGGCAGAGCGGGGCTATAAAAGCCCCAGAGACCAGGTAAGGCCTCACAGCATCGGCGGGAAACTCGAGCGGCAGAGCGGGGCTATAAAAGTCCCAGAGACCAGGTAAGGCCTCACAGCGTCGGTGGGAAACTCGAGCGGCAGAGCGGGGCTATAAAAGTCCCAGAGACCAGGTAAGGCCTCACAGCGTCGGTGGGAAACTCGAGCGGCAGAGCGGGGCTATAAAAGCCCCAGAGACCAGGTAAGGCCTCACAGCATCGGCGGGAAACTCGAGCGGCAGAGCGGGGCTATAAAAGTCCCAGAGACCAGGTAAGGCCTCACAGCGTCGGTGGGAAACTCGAGTGGCAGCAGCGGGGCTATAAAAGTCCCAGAGACCAGGTAAGGCCTCACAGCGTCGGCGGGAAACTCGAGTGGCAGAGCGGCGCTATAAAAGCCCCAGAGACCAGGTAAGGCCTCACAGCATCGGCGGGAAACTCGAGCGGCAGAGCGGGGCTATAAAAGCCCCAGAGACCAGGTAAGGCCTCACAGCGTCGGTGGGAAACTCGAGCGGCAGAGCGGGGCTATAAAAGCCCCAGAGACCAGGTAAGGCCTCACAGCATGGGCGGGAAACTCGAGCGGCAGAGCGGGGCTATAAAAGCCCCAGAGACCAGGTAAGGCCTCACAGCGTCGGCGGGAAACTCGAGCGGCAGAGCGGGGCTATAAAAGCCCCAGAGACCAGGTAAGGCCTCACAGCATCGGCGGGAAACTCGAGCGGCAGAGCGGGGCTATAAAAGTCCCAGAGACCAGGTAAGGCCTCACAGCATCGGCGGGAATCTCGAGCGGCAGAGCGGGGCTATAAAAGTCCCAGAGACCAGGTAAGGTTTAGCAGTCTCCGGTCTGGGAACTCGGAGGGAAAGAGAGAGGTAAAAAGTAATCCAAGTGTGACGTCACCAGAAAGCGGGTAAGTGATTGGTTGGTAAGTATTTCTCCCTTTTGAAGCTTAAATCTCTTTGGTTTATAGTTTCTAAGGTGTGATATTCACCATCTAGAATCGGGGCAGAGGATATTTAAGAATAATATTAATAAATTTAATTAATTACATAGAATGGGAGATCAGGTGATGTGTTGCTGCTGTAATATGTGGGAGCTGGTGGACACCATTGATGCTCACGGTGATCACATTTGCAGTAAGTGTTGGCTGCTCGAGGAATTCCGGCTCCATGTTGAAGAGCTGGAGTCTGAGCTTCAAACACTGAGACACATCAGGGAGGGGGAGAGTTACCTGGACACTGTGTATCAGGAGGTAGTCACACCAATTAGATGAATTAATTCAGATGTAGTCCGTGGCCAGGGTCAGGATGGTGTGACTAGAAGTGAGGCAGGTGCGGGGATCCAAAAGGTAGTGTTGGAGGAGCCGCAGCCCTTGCACTTGTCCAACAGGTTCGAGGCTCTTACTCCCTGTGAGGTTGGGAACAGGGACTGCGGGGAGGATGAGCAACCTGGCCACAGCACCGTGGAGCAGGGGGCCATTCAAGTGGGGGGAGTTAAAAGAAATGTTGTAGTGGTAGGGGATAGTATCGTTAGGGGGATAGATAGAGTTCTTTGCAGCCGAGAGCGAGAGTCCCGAAGGCTGTGTTGCCTGCCCGGTGCCAGGGTTAAGGACATCTCCTCTGGACTGGAGAGAAACTTGGAGTGGGAGGGGGAGGATCCAGTTGTCGTGGTCCATGTTGGTACCAACGACATAGATAGGACAAGGAAGGAGGTTCTGCTGAGGGAGTTTGAGCAGCTAGGGGCCAAATTATAAAGCAGAACCACAAGGGTAATAATCTCTGGATTATTACCTGGGCCACGAGCGAATTTGGCTAGGACAAATAAAATCAGAGAGTTAAATGCGTGGCTCAAAGACTGGTGTGGGAGAAATGGGTTTTGCTTCCTGGGACACTGGCACCAGTACTGGGGCAGGAGGTAACTGTTCCGTTGGGACGGGCTTCACTTGGCCAGTGCTGGGACTAGAGTCCTGGCGGATCATATAACTAGGGCTGTAGAGAGGGCTTTAAACTAACTAGTGAGGGGGAGGTTCCTCGAGAGCAAATAATAAAAATGACAACAGAGAAGGTCATAGACTTAGGTAGCAGTGGGGAAATTGAAAACCAGAGCGTGTCAGGAAGGGGCAGAAGGTATGGAGTAAAAGGTAAAGTAATAAAAAGGGCAAAAGCAGGAACTAAGTGTCACAAAACATCTTTGAAAGTTCTCTATCTGAATGCACGTAGCATTCGTAACAAAATAGACGACTTAATGGCACAAATAACTACATATGGGTATGATCTTGTGGCCATTACAGAAACATGGCTGCAGGGTGACAATGCCTGGGAATTAAACATACCAGGTTATTTAACGATCAGGAAGGACAGGCAGGAAGGAAGGGGAGGTGGGGTGGCTATGTTAATAAAGGAAGGAATCACTGTAATACAGAGAAATGATATTGGGTCAAAAGATCAGGATAATAAAACAGTTTGGGTGGAGGTAAGGAATAATAAGGGGAAAAAAACATTAGTGGGCGTAGTCTATAGGCCTCCGAACAGTTGCAACTCTGTTGGACGGAGTATCAATCAGGAAATAGTTGAGGCTTGTAATAAGGGAACATCTTTAATTATGGGGGATTTTAACTATCATATTAATTGGACAAATCAAATTGGGCAGGGCTGCCTTGAGGATGAGTTCATTGAGTGTATTAGGGATGGGTTTCTTGAGCAGTATGTAACTGAACTGACCAGGGGGCAAACAACCTTAGATCTGGTCCTGTGTAACGAGACAGGATTAATTAAAAATGTCCTAGTAAAGGATCCCCTTGGAATGAGTGACCATAACATGGTTGAATTCCATATTCAATTAGAGGGTGAGAAGGTTGGATCTCAAACAAGCGTGCTAAGCTTGAATAAAGGAGACTATGAAGGTATGAGAGCGGAATTGAGTAGAGTGGATTGGGAAAATAGATTAAAGGGTAAGACGATACATGATCAGTGGTGTACATTTAAGGAGTTATTTTACAACTTCCAAAAAATATATATTCCACTGAGAACAAAAGGGTGTAAAAGAAAAAACAGCCATCCATGGCTAAGTAAAGAAATTAAGGATAGTTTTCAACTAAAAACAAGGGCATATAAGGTAGCCAAATCTAGTGGGAGGATAGAGGATTGGGAAAACTTTAAAAGACAGCAAAAAATAACAAAAAGATTGATTAAGAAAGGGAAGATAGATTATGAAAGTAAATTAGCAACAAATATTAAAACAGATAGTAAGAGTTTTTATAGTTATGTAAAAAGAAAAAGGGTGGCTAAAGTAAATGTTGGTCCCTTAGAGGATGAGACTGGGAAATTAATGGTGGGAAATATGGAGATGGCAAAAACACTGAATGAATATTTTGTATCAGTCTTTACAGTAGAAGACACTAAGAATATCCCAACACTGGACAAACAGGGGGCTAAAGGGGGGGAGGAGCTAAACACGATCAAAATCACTAAGGAAGTGGTACTCGGTAAAATAATGGGACTCAAGGCGGATAAATCACCTGGGCCTGATGGCTTACATCCTAGGGTCTTGAGGGAACTGGCGGTAGGGATTGTGGATGCATTGGTAATCATTTTCCAAAACTCCCTGGACTCGGCAAAGGTCCCGGCAGACTGGAAAACTGCTAATGTAACACCCTTATTTAAAAAGGGCAGTAGACAGAAGGCTGGAAACTATAGACCGGTTAGCCTAACATCTGTGGTAGGTAAAATTTTGGAGTCCATTATTAAGGAGACAGTAACAGGACATTTGGATAATCTTAATTTAATAGGACAAAGTCAGCATGGTTATATGAAGGGGAAGTCATGTTTGACAAATTTGCTGGCGTTCTTTGAGGAAGTAACATATAGGGTGGATAAAGGGGAACCAGTGGACGTAGTGTATTTAGACTTCCAAAAGGCATTTGACAAGGTGCCACACAGAAGATTATTGCTTAAGATAAAAAATCACGGGATTGGGGGTAATATTCTGGCATGGATAGAGGATTGGCTCTCTAACAGAAGGCAGAGAGTTGGGATAAATGGTTCATTCTCAGACCGGCAATCAGTAACTAGTGGTGTTCCGCAGGGGTCAGTGCTGGGTCCCCAACACTTTACAATCTATATTAACGATTTGGAGGAGGGGACCGAGTGTAACATATCAAAGTTTGCAGATGATGCTAAGATGGGAGGGAAAGTAGTGAGTGAGGAGGACATAAAAAACCTGCAAGGGGACATAGACAGGCTAAGTAAGTGGGCAGAGATTTGCCAGATGGAATACAATACTGGAAAGTGTGAGGTTATGCACTTTGGCAGGAAAAATCGTAGAGCAAGTTATTATCTTAATGGCAAGAAACTGGAAAGTACTGAAGTACAAAGGGATCTGGGGGTCCTGGTGCACGAAACTCAAAAGGTTCGTATGCAGGCACAGCAAGTGATTAAGAAGGCCAATGGAATGTTGGCTTTCATTGCTAGGGGGATAGAATATAAAAATAGGGAGGTATTGCTTCAGTTGTACAAGGTATTGGTGAGACCGCACCTGGAATACTGCGTACAGTTTTGGTGTCCATACTTAAGAAAGGACATACTTGCTCTCGAGTCAGTACAAAGAAGGTTCACTCGGTTAATCCCGGGGATGAGGGGACATATGAGGAGAGGTTGAGTAGATTGGGACTCTACTCATTGGAGTTCAGGAGAATGAGAGGCGATCTTATTGAAACATATAAGATTGTGAAGGGGTTGGATCGGGTGGATGCGGGGAGGATGTTCCCGATGATGGGTGAAACTAGAACTAGGGGGCATAGTCTTAGAATAAGGGTCTGCTCTTTCAAAACTGCGATGAGGAGGAACTACTTCACTCAGAGGGTGGTAGGTCCATGGACTATGCTGCCCCAAAAAGCTGTAGAAGCTACATCATTACATAAATTTAAAACAGAAATAGACAGTTTCCTAGAAGTAAAGGGAATTAAGGGTTACGGGGAGCGGGCAGGAATTTGGACATGAGTCTAGGTTCGGATCAGTCATGGCCCTGTGGGTAGCGGAGCGGGCCCAGGGGCCGTGTAGCCTGATCCTGCTCCTATTTCGCATGTCTAATTCTGTTAGATTCAGGAGATGGTTCTGTGATAGTGGATTGGCGGTTAGGATCAGATCAGCCATGATCTTATTGAATGGCGGAGCAGTCTCGAGGGGCCGATTGGCCTACTCCTGCTCCTATTTCTTATGTTCTTATGTTCTTATGTCCAATTCGGTCTAATACACAATTCAAAGTCCTGTCTCATTCCAAAATACAAAGTCTCTCTTCACAGAAAGCCTGCAGCCTTAGTTTCGATTTCTCCCAAGCTGTCTGCGCTGCAGAATCCACTTTCGAAACCCACAGGCCTTCTGCCACGAGGCATGGATGCCATCTTGGGTACCCTTTTTAATTTAAAAAGTCCATGCAGGGTCCCTTTTATTAATAATAACCTTCGGGGAGATGCAGAAATTTTGTGAATCTTACATTACGGCGTCTCTGAGATCCCCTGGCATGCTCTCCTCCTTCCAGATAAGAGAAATTAGTTCATGAATTCATGCCAGTAGTGCTTCTCCGCCATGCTTTAGTGTCTCGGCGGGGATTCCATCTGCTCCTGAAACCTTGTTGTTCTTCAGTTGTCGGATGGCCTTTTCAACCTCATGCCGGGCTGGGGTTGTGCTGAGATGGTGGCAGATAGCATGCTGTGGGATGGAGTTGAGGACACTCGTTTCGAAGACAGAGTCATGGTTAAGGAGATCTTTGAAGTGCTCCTTCCAGCGGTCACTGACTGCCTCTCTGTCCTTGATGAGTACCTCTCCGGTCTTTGCCCGCAGTGGGGAAGGGCCTTGGGTGCTTGGGCCGTAGATGGTCTTGACTGCGCTAAAGAATCCACGCACGTCGTGGTTGTCGGCTAGCTGCTGGATCGTGTAGATGGCCTAACTGCTGTACATGGCCTTCTTTGATCTCATAAAGGCCTTCGACACTGTCAACCATGAGGGATTATGGAGTGTCCTCCTCAAATTCAGCTGCCCTTAAAAGTTTGTCACTATCCTCCGCCTGCTTCATGACGACATGCAAGCCGTGATCTTGGCCAATGGTTCCACCACAGACCCAATTCACGTACGAACCGGGGTCAAGCAAGGCTGTGTCATCGCACCAACGCTCTTCTCGATCTTCCTTGCTACAATGTTCCATCTCACCCTCAGTAAGCTCCCCACTGGAGTGGAGCTAATTTACAGAACAAACGGGAAACTGTTCAACCTCCAGTCCAGGTCCAAGGTCGTCCCATCCTCTGTCGTCGAATTACAGTTTGCAGATGACGCTTGCGTCTGCGCTCACTCGGAGGTCAAACTCCAAACCATCGTCAACACCTTCGCTGAAGCATACGAGAGCATGGGCCTTACTCTAAACATCCGTAAGACAAAGGTCCTCTACCAACCTGCCCCCGCCACACAGTACTGCCTCCCCGATTATCAAAATCCATGACAAGGCCTTGGACAACGTGGACCACTTTCCATACCTCGGGAACCTACTGTCAACAAGGGCAGACGTCGACGACAAAGTCCAACACCGCCTTCAGTGTGCCAGTGCAGCCTTCGGTCGCCTGAGGAAGAGAGTGTTTGAAGACCAGGCCCTCAAACCCGGCACTAAGCTCATGGTCTACAGAGCAGCAGTGATACCCGCCCTACTGTATGCCTCAGAGACATGGACCATGCACAGCATGCACCTCAAAGCACTGGAGAGGTACCACCAACGCTGCCTCTGCAAGATCCTGCAAATCCATTGGCAGGATAGGCGCACCAACATCAGTGTTCTTGCTCAGGCCAACATCCGCAGCATCGAAGCTTTGACCACGCTCGATCAGCTCCGATGGACGGGTCACATTGTCTGCAAACTGATACGAGACTCCCAAAACAAGCGCTCTACGTGGAGCTCCGGCACGGCAAGAGAGCTCCAGGTGGGCAGAGGAAACGCTTCAAGGACACCCTCAAAGCCTCCTTGAAAAAGTGTAACATCCCCACCGACACCTGGGAATCCCTGGCCCAAGACCGCATAAAGTGGAGGAGAAGCATCCGGGAAGGCGCCGAACACCTCGAGTCTCTTTGCCGGGGGCAAGCGGAAGCCAAGCGCAGGCAACGCAAGGAGCGCACGTCAACCCAAGCACCCCACCCACCCGCCCATTCAACCACCGTCTGCCCCACCTGTGACAGAGACTGTAGGTCCCGCATTGGACTAATCAGTCACCTGCGAACTCATTTTTAATGTGGAAGCAAGTCATCCTCAGTTCCGAGAGACTGCCTAAGAAGAAGACCACAACCCTACCCTTGTGCCTTTCTCCTTTCAGATACCCAAGAACTCCAACCTGGCCAGTCAGTGCAGGAATAGCGAAAGGAAAGTTTTGCAGAACAAGACACACTGTCACTTGATCTCACACTCTCTGCACCATGGGGAAACCCGCTATCTTGTCAAAGCCACATGCACGTTCCTCCTGCTTCTCTCTGTTTAGAGGGAAGACAATGAAAGCCACTCTCCTAGCGTACAGAGCCTTTGTGACCTCCCGGATGCAGTGATGGATGGTGAACTGCGAGATGTTTGCTATTTCGCCTGTTCCAGCCTGGAAGGATCTGCTGGTGAAAAAAATTTAGGGCCACAGTCACATTGAGGGTCACTGACAGCACTATTGTTGCCCTGCTCTGAGGTGGCAAGTCTGGTTCCAAGAGGTGGCAGTGTTCTGTGACCACCTACTTGATGAAGCGGAGCCGCGAGCCCCCTGGCTTAGGTGCAGGTAAGAGAAGTACTCCCTGAAGACCCGAGGTGGGTAAGGCCTCCTACTGAGAGCCCTCCTCCCACTGCGAGTAGCTTATCTTCTTTGCTGCCTCAGCTCAAACTCCCTGTCATGCTGCAGCGCAAGGGGAACTGCAACTAGCGCCTCCAAAACTGGGAGCAAGTGGTGTACCCAGAGAATTTCCATAGCAACCAAAGCCATTCAGCTTTGCATGCTTTGGAGAGGACGCTCAGTGGAGCGGCGAGGTTGAAAATGGCGATTCGTGCTTCAAGTCAGTGTCACACGCTGACTGGCATCACAATCTGCCTGCTCTGCCTACTACTGGCGCACGTATGTACTGCCCACACTATCGCCCTCACCAAGGTGGCGAACAGGGTGGGCCACGCCGGAAGTGGGTGAAAGCGAGGCAGACGTCATTTTAAAAAAAAGGCCAAGGCACCGGCGCTATGGGGATGAATTTCACAGCCAACATGTAAGAGATTTAGATCAGAGAGCAAGTGAAACTTTTTTACACAGAGTTGGGCAGCTGTGGAATTCATTTCCAGGGTTAGTGGATGAGAAAGAAAATATGTCAACATTCAGGACTAGATTGGATAGGTGGATGAAGACAAAAGGGATAAAGGGATATGGGAACTGGCAGGTAAATGCAATTTGCACCTTTTACTCACATGGAGAGTATTACAAAATATTACAAGGTATTTACTGCACAGAATCAGGCTATTCAGCCCAACAGATACATGCCGATGTTTACACTTCACACGAGCCTCCTCCCACCCTTCTTCATCTAACCTCATCAACATATCCTTCTATTCCTTTCTGCCTCATGTTCTTATCTAGCTTCCCGTTCAATGCATCTGTGCTATTTGCCGCAGCTATTCCTTGTGGTAGCAAGTTCCACATTCTAACCACTCTCTAGGTAAAGATATTCCTCCTGAATTCCCTATTGGATTTATTAGTGCCTATCTTATATTTATGACCCCTAGTTCTGCTCCCACCTGCAAGTGGAAACATCAGCCAGAATCTTTACCTTGGAGTCGGGTCGGGTGCGTGCAGTCTGCATAACGGGTCAGGAACCCGAATATTTGAACAGTGCGTTCTGCACTGCGCGTTTAACTCAATGGTACAAATTAAAAGAGTCATGCGCGTTTCCGGCCCAATTAAATGGAGCGAGTCGGATCAAGTCACCGATGACTCGTCTTCAGCGTGGATATTTAAAGCAGCCTTACACACATCTCATTTGAAGTTTGCTGCAGGAGTGTTGAAGGTGATTTCAAGAGCTCTAAATTGCTGAATAACATTGACAATTCTGTGGGTCATGGAGACACAAAAGCAGAGGGCAGGGCCAAGATTCCCAGATGCCTCCCTGGAAGTGCTGGTCCAGGAAAGAAGAGCACGCAGGGAGGCCCTCTTCCCTGCAGATGGCAGAGAAAGCCCAGCCAAAGACTACAAATCCCAGAGGAGGTCAGCAGCAGGGACGTGTTGAGAAGGACGTGGATCCAGTGCCGCAAGAGATTCAATGATCTCATAAGGTCAGGAAAGGTGAGTTCAACGCCACACTCACCCACATCCTGATGTGCCTGTCACCCCAACCCCATCACTGTGCCTTCCCAAGCAGGTCCACCAATCCCTTTCTTTTTTTTAATTTGTTTATGGGATGTGGGCATCGCTGGCAAGACCAGCATTTATTGACCATCCCTAATTGCCCTTGAGAAGGTGATGGTGAGCCGTCTTCCTGAACCGCTGCAGTCCGTGTGGTGATGGTACTCTCACAGTGCTGTTAGGGAGGGAGTTCTAGGATTTTGACCCAGCGACGATGAAGGAACGGTGATATACTTCTAAGTTAGGATGATGTGTGACTTGGAGGGGAACTTGGAGGTGGTGGTGTTCCCATGTGCCTGTTGCCCTTGTTAGTCTAGGTGGCAGAGGTCACAGGTTTGGGAAGTGCTGTCGAAGAAGCCTTGGCGAGTTGCTGCAGTGTATCTTGTAAATGGTACACACTGCAGCCACGGTAAGCAGGTGGTGGAGGGAGTGAATGTTTAAGGTGCTGGATAGGGTGCCAATCAAGCAGGCTGCTTTGTCACTTCTTGAGTGTTGTTGGAGCTGCACTCATCCAGGCAAATGGAGAGTATTCCATCGCACTCCTTACTTGTGCCTTGTAGATGGTGGAAAGACTTTGGGGAGTCAGGAGGTGAGACACTCGTTATAGAATACCTAGCCTCTGAGCTGCTCTTGTTGCCACCATATTTATCTGGCTGGTCCAGTTAAGTTTCTGGTCAATGGTGACCCCCAGGATGTTGATGGTGGGGGATTTGGTGATGGTAATACTGTTGAATGTCATGGGGAGGTGGTTAGACTCTCGCTTGTTGGAGATAGTCATTGCCTGGCACTTCTGTGGCGCGAATGTTACCTGCCACTTATCAGCCCAAGCCTGAATGTCGTCTAGGTCTTGTTGCATGTGGGCAGGGACTGCTTCATTATCTGAGGAGTTGTGAATGGCACTGAACACTGTGCAGTTATCAGTGAACATCCCTATTTCTGACCTTATGTTGGAAGGAAGGCCATTGATGAAGCAGCAGAAGATGGTCGGGCAAAGGACACTGCTCTGAGGAACTCCTGCAGCGATGTCCTGATGATTGACCTTCAACCACCACAACCATCTTCCTTTGTGCTAGGTATGACTCCAGCCAATGGGGCATTTTCCCCCCGATTCCCATTGACTTCAGTTTTACTAGGGCTCCTTGATGCCACACTCGGTCAAATGCTGCCTTGATGTCAAGGGCAGTCACTTTCACCTCACCTCTGGAATTCAGCTCCTTTGTCCATATTTGGACCAAGGCTGCAATGAGGTTGGGAGCCGAGTGGCCTTGGTGGAACCCAAACTGGTCATCCGTGAGCAGGTTATTGGTGAGTAAGTGCCGCTTGATAGCACTTTCGATGACACCTTCCATCACTTTGCTGATGATTGAAAGTAGAATGATGGGGCGGTAATTGGCCGGGTTGGATTTGTCCTGCTTTTTGTGGACAGGACATACCTGGGCAGTTTTCCACATTGTTGGATAGATGCCAGTGTTGTAGCTGTACTGGAACAGCTTGGCTAGAGGTGTGGCTAGTTCTGGAGCACAAATCTTCAGCACGATAGCCGGGATGTTGTCAGGGCCCAGAGCCTTTGCTGTATCCAGTGCGCTCAGCTGTTTCTTGATATCACGAGGAGTGAAACAAATTGGCTGAAGACTGGCTTCTGTAATGGTGGAGACTTCAGGAGTAGGCCGATATGGATCATCCACTCGGCACTTCTGGCTTAAGATGGTTGCAAACATTGAAGTCCTACTCCCAGAGTACATTCTGTGCCCTTGCTACTCTCAGTGCTTCTTCCAAGTGGTGTTCAACATGGAGGAATACTGATTCATCAGCTGTGGGAGAGCGGTAGGTGGTAATCAGAAGGACCTTTCCTTGCCCATGCTTGACCTGAAACCATCTGGAGTTAATGTTGGACTCCCCGGGCCACTCCTTCCCGACTGTATACCACTGTGGTGCCATCCCTGGTGGGTCTGTGAGCTGCATGCAGATACTGAGCCTCGGGGGCCATCGAAAAAGAGGTTGATCTTGGAGGGGAAGCAACAATTGCATGAGGCTCTGGTAGCTTTTGTAGCAGCGATGTCTGCAAATGTGCAGGGAATGGAGGAGTCCATCTCCAACATGAGCACCACCATCTCACAGGTGATGGCGCCGATGTGCTGTTCCATGGAATGGATGGCCACCGGCATGGAGCAGCTAATGCGCCAGTCCAACAAGAATATGCTTGCTGTGAACAACAGATTACAGATACTAATTGACCTCAACTCGAGGAGGGATATTAACCTAGACTTGGGCTTCCATCGCCCCACTGCTGTGCAGCAAGGTGCTCTCCAGGTCCTTGCTAGCAGGGAAGTACAGGTGGCCGATGAGAGGGATGATGTTGAGAGGGGACATGGAAGTGGGGGCTCTTCTCAAAGCGCTCCCACTTCTGTCACATTGCCTCCCCTTCAGTCAGAGCCCCACATGCTGCCTCGGATCCTGATGGCCAAGTCTGCCCCTGCACAGTTGCAGAAGGAGAAGTCTTTGGCGGCGCCCTCACAGGCTCCAAAACCCAACATCCACTAAAAGTGTCTAAGCAGTCGCAATAGGGAAGTGAGCAGCCTGCCTCTACCTCTGCTGAAGCACCTCGTAGAAGCACTCAGACAAGAAAAAGACACAATCCTAGCTGCACAAGGGTATGCACAAGGGTGTATGAAAAAATGTGAATGTTAAGTTTCAGTTCTATTTAGGAAGTACATACATTTATTTCTTTGCACAACTTTCCTGTCTTGTCCATTTTTGCCTATTACCTGGGAAGTGGCTTTGTCACTCGGAGTGAATGGTGAGACATGACTTAACCTTGAGCAATGGGGATTTGGGTGACAGGAATGGTTTGGTCATTGTAGGACTGCTTTGTGGTGCTGTTGGGGATGGGGGAAGTTGGTACAGCGTCCGGCAGCCATATGGGTGGACTGGTGCAAGTTAAGTAAATCTGGCCATTATGAGGCCATCCCAGGCCTTCCGGAGAGCAATATACACCGTTGTTGGTGCCATCTCCATCTCAGTTTCCTCTTCCTCCTCCTGCTCATGTTCCACTTGTTCCTCCCCTCCTTATGTTCCACCTGTTCCTCCTCCTCCTCCTCCTCCTCCGAAGAAGAAGTTGCGCACTCTGAGCCTTGCTCCTCCTGAAGCTCCAATCCTTGCTGCTACGCTATATTGGACAATGCACAGCAGCAACGATGATTCTGGAGGCTCTGTCTGGTACATACTGAAGGGCAGCTCCAGATCTGTCAGGGCATGTGAAGCGCATCTTCATCATGCTGATTGCTTGCTGCATGACACATTTGGTGGATATGTGGCTGTCATTATAGCCCTTCAGTGGATAGCCCTTGTCTCCAAGAAGCCAGCTGGTAAGTTTATTTGGAGGAGTGAAGAGCTGAGAGAGGGTGGACTGGCACAGCACAAAAGAGTCATGACAGTTGCCAGGGAAACTGGCACATGCAAGATGATCTTTTTATGGTTGCAGATAAGCTGCACATTGAGAGTGGAAGCCCTTGCGGTTCACAAACACTCCTGCGTGACATGGGGGTGCCTTGATGGCCACATGTGTGCAGTCAATGATGTCCTGCACCTGTGGGAAGTCAGCCAGAGCCACAAAGCCGAGCACCTGCTCAGTAACACTGGCTTCATCAGTGGCAAGCTGCACATAAGTGGCAGACTTGTGTCACCTGGGTGATGCATCTGTGGGCAGCCGACTGCGAGATCCTGCAAATGTCTGGGCAGATCCCTGGAAGGAGCCTGAGGTGAAGATGTTGAGGGCTGTGGTGACTTTGACCAGCACATGGTAAGACGTGTCCACCAGGTCCTCTGGGCAGCAGGTCTTGTTCCAGCAAGCTGCAAATGTCTGCAACGACCTGGTGCGATACCCTGAGCCTCCTGAAGCACTGTTGTTCAGTCATGTCCAGGAAGCTCATCCTCTGCCTGTATACCCTGTGTTGGGGGTATCCCCTCCACCGTGGTGCAGCCTTGTGCTGATCCCCTCTCTCCTGTGGAGCATCAGGTCATGGAGGAGAAGGCTGCTGTTGTGGTTGCGGCTGCTGCTGATGTGGCTGATGTTTTGGTACTGGAGCTCATCTTGGTCCGGTTCTGAGGTCCAAGATTTGACAACATAAGTGGCACCCATGCTGATCTGATATATACCATAAATACTGTGGCAATAAGAGCAGGTCAGAGGCTGGGTATTCTGTGGTGAGTGTCTCATCTCCTGACTCTCCAAAGCCTTTCCACCATCTACAAGGCACAAGTAAGGAGTGTGATGGAATACTCTCCACTTGCCTGGATGAGTGCAGTTCCAATAACACTCAAGAAGCTCGACAACATCCAGGACAAAGCAGCCCGTTTGGTTGGCACCCCATCCATCACCTTAAACATTTGCTCCTTCCACCACCAGCGTACCGTGACTGCAGTGTGTACCATCTACTGATGCACTGCGGCAACTCGCCAAGGCTTCTTTGGCAGCACCTCCCAAACCCGCGACCTCTTCCACCTAGAAGGACAAAGGCAGCAGGTGCATGGGAACACCACCACCTCCAAGTTCCCCACCAAGTCACACACCATCCTGACTTAGAAGTATATCGCCGATCCTTCATCATTGCTGCGTCAAAATCCTGGAACTCCCTCCCTAACAGCACTGTGGGAGCACCTTCACCACACGGACTGCAGCAGTTCAAGAAGTCGGCTCACCACCACCTTCTCAAGAGTAATTAGGGATGGGTAATAAATGCTGGCCTTGCCAGCGACGTCCACATCCCATAAACGAATGAAAGAAAAAAATACCAGGCATAAGAATTTCACGGGCATTCTCTGGGCAGTAGTTGGGCAAATAGCCCAACTCTCTGCCTGCGAATGCCCTTTTCCCGGGGATAGCCACGCTTCTTGACAGATCGCAAATTCCGGGCTTTTGTGCATGCGCATCGCGCACGATAACTGGAACTTGTGGGGCCCTTACGAGCGCGTACACACCACGTATATACCCATAGGCAGCGGAAAATACGGGCCTGAATTTGTTCCCTGACCATTTGAGTTACCCTTGTTCTTTACATTGGTCTGACCTTTAATCTCATCTCCTTTTTCTTTTATCTTCAGACTTATGTTATTTTCATCAACGTGAATAAATGCCAGGACAAACTAAGTTTGCCCGAGTTGTGTTTCCATGTTGTAACTTCTATGTAATTCTGTTTTGTGTAAACTCTGCTGTATTTCTTAAGATCTAGGATGATGTTGATTATTTGAAGCTGGGTAACAGAGAAATGCCTAGAAATTGGATGATTTGGTGTAAAATGAGCAACTAAGCATCCAATATGTTGGGTGGCAGCGTGCACACATTTCATGCTGGGAGTGCGCTGCCCACCTTATTGGTGAAGGCAGAAAAAGAGAAGTCCAGGGCCTGTGCCTGAAACAGTTATTAGCTCCTTTACATACACAAATAATCAGGCGCCCTTCCCAAAATTGGTCTTCATTAATGCTGCCAACACTGGGCTGGTTGCATTCAGGAAAACAGGGTCTACATCGAGCCTCACTGAAATAATTCTAATTTGTTTAAAATGTGATATGTAAATGATATCATTAATATAATTAATTCATATCAATTTACATTTTAATTAGATTGCCATTTAAAAAGTTAATTCCATGAATTTGAAACATGATTTACATAATCCAAGTTACGTTGTTATCATTTGTACTTTAGTCAGTTCCAAAAAAATTAATTAGTGCTTAGCCAATCACTTGAGCAGTATTCCAGTTGCTGCTAATCCCACTGCAAGGGTTTCAGTTATACAAACCTCAGAGTTTATTGTGCAGGACACCACCAAGGGTGAAAATAATAAAAAATTTACTACTAAATTGATAATATAATTTTACAAGGTAAATTGTGATGTAGGTGATGCCAACCTTAGGTTTCAAAAGCCTGAAGAGTGTAAGAGAAAGAAAAAAACTGAGGGAGGTAAGGTATTTCATTGTTCTGAGTGACCTTAGCCATAACTGAATTAGAGTAGGAGCCTGCAATGAGTTTGGTTTTAATCCAGTGGGAATGCAGGCAGGAGGAGTGCTTTGTAGTTTGGTGCATTTGGGTTTAGAAGGAACAATAGAAAAAAGCTCAGAGGATTACTGTTAGTATTCATAAAACGGAGATGAAAGATTGTAACTTGCTACATATAGGGTTAAATACAGCTGTGACTTGATAGAGACAGAAACTGAGAATGTTAATCAAGTTTAAAGAGACGCAGTCTTCATGAAAGAGAATAGCATTCAATCAATACCATCATGATGACTTCATACAATTCTGAGGCAATTCTGTTCAATTTATGTCATTAATATCATGGGGTGGGAATTTGTTTTGGCTCATTTTCAAGCCTGAAATAGGCTGCGCGTTGGGAGCCCATGCCAGAAGCTGGAGGCCTGAGGCTCACCTGAAATTTGCCCTCTGGCCTTATCAGCATACTGTCGGTGAGCTGTGGGCACTAATCAGGTGCCCAGAGGTAGCTGGGCAGTCCCATGAGGGAGAGGTTGGCCCGGCCGCCTCCCCGGCAGCAGCCCTCAGGGAGACGATTGGAAGGGAAGGGGTGATGATCGAGAGGGTGGGGGGCAATCGAAAGGGGGCATTCAGGAGGGTGGATGAGCTGGGGACGGCAACGTTCTTCACAACTGCTGAGGAGCCAGGAGGAGCACACAGTGAAGTCAATGGAAATAAAAATCTGGAGAGATGTAAAACGGGCTGCTGATTCACTATCACCCATTATACACTATCACTCGATGTCAGAATCTATTCCACTGCACTTCAAAATAATTCTTTGCATGTAAAGTGGTTTGAAACGTCTCTGATAGATGTGATGAGGCATTATATAAATGCAAATTGTTTATTAAATAACTGAATAGATTTGCTCAATACATTTCTATGCAGATGGTGCTCCTTTCATAACAGAATATCCTTTTCCTTTAAAACACGCTGATGTGCTTGGTATTTATGGGGACGATTTTAACCCTACTTGCCTGGAAGAACCCAGGCAGGTGGGCAGTTAAAATGTCCCGGATGACTTACCCACTGATTTCCCAGCTGTGTTGCGGTGATCCTAAATTTTAACCTGCTCTTCTGAGCAAATGGCAAAAGCACCTGCCTGAAGCCAGTGGGGTCATTCTTTGAATATGTAGATCAGAGTCTGACGACATCATTGGGCCCCAAATGCAATCTGAACTCTGGCCTGAGCAGGGAAGCCGCTGCAGCTTTGCCATCAAATGAAGACAGTAGGAAGAGAATCCAAGACCAGAAGAGGCCATTTAAGGTAAGTTATTTTAATTTCCTTGTGGGGCCAGGAGGAGCAAGAGTGCTCCTCTGGGCCCCACAAGAAAAACTTAACCCTCCCCTACCTTGGACATTAAACCAGCACCACCCCCACCAACCCTACCACCATCCCCCACCACCTCCCCGACCCCCCCTCCACCCACCACCCCCCCACCTCAACTCCACCCTCACCAGCCACCCCCACCACCCCACCCCACACCCCCTCCACCCTCACCAACCCCCACCACCCTCCCACCACCCCAACCACCCCACCCCCCCACACCCCCACACACACCACCAACCCCCCTCCACCCCCTACCACACCCAACCCCCCCCTCACCCCACCGACCCCACACCCCCCTCACCCACACCCCCCCACTCCCTCACCCCCCCGACCCCACACCCCCCCAACATCACCCCCACTCCCGACCCCCCCACCCCCTCACCCCCCCGACCTATCACCGGACGATATGTGCGACAGGATCAGGGAGCAGTTTTACAACAGCGACGGCGCAAGTTAAAGGGCAGGTGTCGTGCGGCCATTTTTATTTTGGCCAACTGCCAGCACCTGCCTCCTTTCGCTTTTGTATGCGAGGTGCCGGCCACAACCACTCAGCCTGGCACTCCTCTTGAGTGTCAGGCTGTTTTCATGGTACCCCACTCCCCGGTGGTCCGGCAGGGCCCCGGTGTGTGCAGCGCTTGACCCCTCCCCTTTAATCAGGGGAGGAGGCCTGCAATGATGTAGCGCTGCGAAATTCAGTCGCAGCGCCCGAAGAAGGAAGTGGAGTGCTTCCAGTAGCGCCCCACCTCCTGCTTGGGGCACTACTACTGAATTTACGGAGGAAATTAGTGCCCCAGTGACTTCAGCGCCCCAAAATCGGTGCCACCCCATTTTTCCCCCATAGATTTGATCCTTGGTCTGCATGAGTTAAATTATCTCAACCATGATAGCAACAGGGGTAGTCCAACTAACCACAGGATTCCTGTATTTAACAGGGCAAATCTCAGCCTGGGCTTTTACCATTCCTGCTTGCTTTCCAGTGGTGGACTACTGATGGAAGCTGTGCGTATAAACATAAGGTAATAGCAGCATTTGGTTTGGTGATGATCCTCTCCACCACTTTGATTGAATAGCCTGTTGAGACTCACTTATACATAAAGAACGGTCACATCTGTGAGCTACTGGAGGGTGACTGGCGCCTATGTAATTATGTTCCAGCATAAGTCAGTGCCTTCAGACAGAAGAGCAGAAAATTGAAGGTAAAAAAGGCAAATATTAACAATTTGCATAAGAAGGTGGATTGGTAGTAAATTGGATCCAAATCCAGCGTCACTGGCATGTGTTTTATCTTATGGATGTAACAAGGAATTATGATGTCTCAGATTAATTAAAGGGGCACTGTCTTTAGGAGAAAGTACTTGGAAAACTTTAATTTGTTTATTTGCTAGCTATGGGAAGAAGAGTACTGTTTATCACACTCATTCCATCTTGTAATATAATATAAGATTACAATATTTTATCATGATATCATTTACAGATGACAAAATGATACATAACATCACAATTTACATCATTGCATTATATGTTCACAAGCAAATGAAAAAAATTAGGCAAAAACTCTCAAGCAAGCAATGCCCCTTTAAATATGCATACAATATTTCCCTATTTTCTGATTGGAATTTTCCAAAAACCAGTGCCCCTGTTATCAGACATGAGGCCATTAATATTGTATTGAATTTATTTTCACTCCATTTTTAAATAAGTGCTATCAGCTCAGCAAAATTGAACTTGGTCACACAATGTGTAGCTGTAGGCAGTCTTCTTTATCTCACACCTGCAGAGCACATTGCTCATTCCAGATGAGGCCAAAGAGAATAAGAAGCTGTCAATTGAAAAAACTACAGTGGTCCTGGTACTTACGCAAATTCAGTAGCGTAGTTGGGTATTTTTTGAGCTTTGACTAGCAAATTATTTTCTTTTTAAATGGAACCCCCATTTTGCAAACAAAAGGGGAAAAAATCATTGCAAAGAACAGAAATAGCAGATACAACTAATTACAGCTGCTGGGAGCCAGAGGGAAGTGTTCATACAAAAACTAGAAAAACAGCTGAATGACTGCCAATTCTGTTCAGATGAAATGAAGCTATTTTATTTAATCTGTTTGTCTTCCTATCATGGGCTCATTTCATCTTGTCATATAGTATTGTCACACATTGTGGAGCATTGCACGTCCAGCTCCTGCTTGATCTTAGTAATTATTCTACAAAATTGGCTTTCGATCCATAATGCCTCCCTGTGTTTCAATGGCTATTATTCATCCAACAGAGTAATCCACTTTTCAGGGATGCACAGGGACCGACATGGAGAAACATAAATATATACATGATTGTCATTTATATAAATAATATGACAGTCATGATCGACAAAGTAAACAACGGTAATGGCAAAAATAGTTGAGCAAATCAAATGCAGAGACAGAAATCAAATGTGTAATAATCAGAAATATTAGTTTGTATTTAATATACTTAATGTTGGTGGGTGATTTTAGTGAGCATCGGCAGCCCAATAGTGCCATTATTATGGCCTGGCCTCATTTACATTAATTTGGTGAGCTGGCAGTGTTAAACATGTTCGCTATAGGCAGCTTGCAATCTGGGGGCAGGACATCTGATGGGAGGGCCAATTTTGAAGGGCCTTTGGCAGCACCTTAAAGGGAAGGGGTGGAAGGATCAGGAATGAGAGGAGGCACCAGTTTTCTGGAGCAGGCAAAATTTTTGGAGCACCTAGAGCAGCAAGGACATTCATTGTGGAATTTTTAAGCCACAAAACCTACAAGGAACTACAAAATAAAAATGTGCCAAACCTGACTGCAGCTGAGGATCCCTTTAACATGCACTCAAAATGGGCACCTTCAGACTTCCACCACACATGTTTGATAGGTGAGGGTGTAATGATATCAGCAAATAGTGATGTTATTTGCCTGTTTGATTATCATCCCTTACCAGCATAATTGCATGTATTGATTGCTTGTGCCTGACCAGCAGAGGTCATGTGACCGAGACAAGCAAGGCAGTTTAGTTTAGTTTCGGTTTCGTTCTAGATGCATCACTAGCATTGTGTCTCCTGTAATGCTGTTATAAAGAGTTGATCAAGCTTTAGATTAAAAGACATTCTCTTTCATAAATGTCTCGTTATTGAACCCAAAAAAAAATCAATACATGGTGTCAGAAGTGATTGAAAGAGATGAAGAGGAAAACTCTGAAGTTAAATCAGCTCTCCACAGATTAGCAAGCCAAAAGAGAACATCGTTACTTACCATTAGAGAATAGCTAACGAAGTGAAAAAATGGAAGGTTTACACCCACCAGCGACGCTTCAGTTGACAGGTAATGTGGCTGAAAATTGGAGGAGGTTCAAACAACGTTTGGGGTTGTATTTATCAGCAATCGGAGCTGATGAGAAAAGTAATAAAAAGGAAATCGTCACTGTTCTTGCATGTCGTGGGTGATGAAGCGCTGGAGGTGTATAATAACTTCACATTCGCTGTTGATGGAGACAATGTGAAGCTAGATAAAATAATGGAACAGTTTGAGGCCTACTGCATACCTAAACGTAACGTGACATTTGAGAGGCACAGATTTTTCACATGTGTACAGAAAACGGGTGAGACTATTGATCAGTATGTGACTGAACTAAGAAACCGAAGCAAATCGTGTGAATTTGGGGGACTGACAGACTCGCTGATAAAAGACAGACTGGTGTGTGGTATTCCGGATAATGGTCTAAGGGAAAGACTGCTAAGAGAGCAAGATCTAGACCTGGGAAAAGCCATAGCACTGTGTAGGGCTACAGAGACTGTGAAGTTGCAGGCAAAGGAGCTGTTCAGTGACAGTAGCTGCAACGTGGATGCAGTGAGTAAGAACGGACACAAACCGTTTAACAAAAAGAGCGCCAATGTGAAAAAAGAGGCGTGGCCAGCGAACAAAAATGAAAGGGACAATCGAAAGTCATGTAGTCGATGCGGTACACAGCATCCACCAAGAAAGTGTCCAGCATATGGTAAAAAATGCAATAGTTGAAACAAAAACAACCATTATGCCCGTTGCTGTAAGAACCAAGCGCAACAAAGCAAGGTCCATACAGTAGATGAAAGCGAGATAGAGGAGTTCAATGTAGATGTGGTGTCTGAAAACAAAAAAGAAAAAAGAGACTGGATGTTGACACTAAAAGTGAATGACATACACATTCCATTTAAATTGGATACTGGAGCACAAGTTAATGTGATATCAGAGACTGATTTTAAGAAAATTAGACCCAGACCAAAGATACATGGAATCAAAGTGAAAGTGACAGGATACTCAGGTACTGAAATACCAGTGAAAGGAAGATGCATTGTCAAAGTAACACACAAGGACAGAGAGCACACGCTAGCATTAATCGTGGTGCCAAAGGATGTGCAAGCCATACTAGGTTTAAAAGCCTGTGAGAGACTGAACCTGGTAAAGAGAGTCCTCGTTGAGGAAAGCGAAGGAGAGACAGTCTATGATGCACTGAATGTTGCGTACACACCGGGTAAGCTGATGTATACAGCAGACACATTGTCCAGAGCTATTGACCCAGGAGAGCCCGCAAACACAGTGAAAAGACTGAGGTACAAGGCAAAAGACAGTGGAACTGACTTCTACAACAGAAAGAAAAGCAAAAGTACTACTATGACAGAGGAACACAAAACCTACCTGAACTCCACACTGGTGACCAAGTAAGGTTCAAAGACAAAACAAACACATGGACTCAGAAGGGAACTGTCCTGAGTGAAGTTCAACCAAGATCATACACCATTCAGACAGATGAGGGTGCTGTTCTGAGAAGAAATCGTAGGGATCTTCTCATGGGACCAGCCACAGCAGGTCAAGAGACTGATACTGTTGAACAACCTGATCACACAGCTGAGAACACATCATCTGAGGCAACAACTCAGATTCAAGGACAATCAATCAGAAAATCCTCAAGACATGTGAAGCCTCCTGAGAGACTCATTGAGCAAATTTAAGGACTCTTGTTATAGAAGGAAGTAATGTTATCTTATTCTTTCTTCAAGTTCTAGTGTATTTACATATTTCATGTGAACACACAAAGCAAGGTTAAAAAACCTTGATAATGATAATGTTAATGTAAGTTCATTAAGTGTTACAGTTAAAATGCAGATTAATACAAAGAAAACATGTTGTTAGTTAAAAGTAAAATACTTCTGTTTTAAGAAAGGGAGATGTAATGATATCAGCAAATAGTGATGTTATTTGCCTGTTTGATTATCATCCCTTACCAGCATAATTGCATGTATTGATTGCTTGTGCCTGACCAGCAGAGGTCATGTGACCGAGACAAGCAAGGCAGTTTAGTTTAGTTTCGGTTTTGTTCTAGATGCATCACTAGAATGGTGTCTCCTGTAAATGCTGTTATAAAGAGTTGATCAAGCTTTAGATTAAAAGACATTCTCTTTCATAAATGTCTCATTATTGAACCCACAAAGAAATCAATACAGAGGGCAGTAACTGGTTGCCATTTGATAAGGTGTTGAGGTTCATGACTACATTATCTGACCCCGAATGCCATATGTCCCTGAGCCTTCCTCCTGCTTCCAAGGGGTCCAGATGCCTAGATTGAGGTCTACCTTAAAATTGAAATGGGTGGGAACCAAGAAGTAAGTTGATATTCCAACCAACTTATTTTGCTTCCTCTAACACCCCAGGTTTAGATCCAAACAGGGTGGCTGGAACAGAAATGTTGCCCCCTTATTAACCAATATTGAGTCCTTCATTTCTTTGTATTTGATGACTCAGTTTGCAATTTCTTCCTCCAATGCTCTTAAAGTTAATTTGAATGCTAAAACTGAATGCTCTGGAGTGGTCTGGTTCCAAAGGGTGATTTCCTATACAGGACTGGGGATTCTCACAGTATATTTATGTAGGTTCATCCAGGTTTGAAGTAGCTGCTTCACTGATGAACTGTTCCTCGGCGCAGGATTTGCACAAACTTATACAACTGGCATGACATGAGGAGACCGTAGTCATAGAAATACAAAATTAACAAAAACCTCAAGTGAGAGTAGAGATTAAAAGATAATTTCTCTTTGTACAGACTAATGGATATATGTGATAATCAATTAATATGATATTAATTAACTCCTTTACAAAAAGCTAAATACATATCTGTTTCAGAATTCGTTTGAAGTTTGTGTATGCCTCTTGGACTTTTCTCACTCTTTCTCTCTACCTCTTTCTGTAAGTCTTTCATTCCCTGGGAGGGTGAAAGTGGAGCCAGTCAAAGATAAAGGTACCTCAATAGAGGAGCAAATGTTAGTGAGGCAGGGAGACCTACAGAAAAGTAAGGAAATAGGTGGAAGAATTTCTTTCTTTTTTCTCATTTTTTCTCCATCCTCAAAACCTTTTCCTCAGTTACTTACACCGTTCTAACACTTTATTCTCTCCCTTTACACCCCACAGTAGATTAGTAGTTTTTGCTGAAGCAGTGTAGCACTGTATCAGGATTTTGCCACTGTCAAGTCTCTAATAATCAACCTTAAACAGGTTGTCATTCACCATGGTTGAGCCTGGCTACTCACTCCAGCCTCAGTGCACCACAGAGCTCCTCATAAGCATCACTTCTGGCCCTGGCACAAACATCGGGCTCCTCAGTGATATAAAAAAGCCTAATCTTAAGCAACGTCATTAGGTCATAATTTTTATTTATCAACATAAACTATACCAAAACAGTGACTACACTTCAAGGGTTCTTCATTGACTGTAAAGCGCTTTGGGGCGTTCTGAGGTTATGAAAGTGCTGTATAAATGTAAGTTTTTTCTTTCTTCTTAAATTGTATCATTTAAAAAATATTATGGCCCGTATTTTCCGATGCCTACAGGTGGGTGCGCGCTGTGTACACACCCGTAGGGACATCGGAAATGCCGGTTTCAGGCATGCAAAGCGCATGCGCTGAAAACCGGTATTTCCGACCTGGCAAGAATGCTCTTGACAGATCGGATGCCTGCCCTAGAGAAGGGCCTCTGTGGGCGGATAGTGCCGCTTTCTGCAGAACCTCCGCCCGCTGAAATCACTTAAAAATCTTACACCTGGTAAAAGCAGGCGTAAGGCCTGCTTTTACCAGCATAAGTGTTTAAAAAAGTTTTTAAAAAATAAAAAAATTTCACTCATTTATAATTTTTAAATACTTTTTAAAAAGGTGAGTTTATTTTTAGCCCTGTAAAAAACTTTAATTATTTTTCAAAAAATTGAATTTTTGTTTAAAATATTTAATTTAATGTAATTTTAACTCATTTTAAAAACGTGATGGATTTTTTAAAATGTATTTAATATTTTAGTGTCTTTTTTCAGTGATGCCCATTTATACTTTTTACAGGTTTACCTGTCATAAGTATGAAGGGAGATTCCCTTCTTTCATTGGCTCGCCCAGCCCACGTGATCCCAGGGACGCTTGTGAACTGTATGCACCCCTGGGATACGTGGTCCCTGCGCATTTTGACTGTGGAGAGGCCCAGGGTCGGAAGTGTCCGGACCTCTGGAGCCCTCAGGTAAGGGCGTAGACTTTTTCCCGGTAGGAAGCATCTGCACGCAGGAAGCCTCCTATCGGCAATTATGGGCCTTTATTTTTATCTGTTGCTCGCAGCTCACACTTATTTGTAAATATTTAAGCCTAGAAATTCGGTGGGCTGCGCCACCAGTTAGCGCCCAAAGAGGGCACTTAGTGGCTTTAGCGCCACTGGCCACACACCCCGCGAAATTTAGCGGGGCGCTAATGGCGGCGTTAGCCTGTAGCGCTGCGCCGCCACCGATGACGTCATCAGTGTGCGCAGCGCCCCGCTACCACCCCGATCGCGATATTGGGGCGCGCCCCCCGTTGTAACGCTGGTCGCAATCTGCTACCGGTTCAGGGGGGCCGACCTGCGGCGGTAGTGGCGCTAATTAAAGGGGAGGTGTGGGGCGGCCTTTTTTTTTGCTGGCCGCCTGCCAGCACCTCCTCGCACCGCCGTCCCCGGCCTCCTGAGCCCCCCCACCAGGCAGTGTCGGCTGTGTCCCAAGAGCCCAGCACCTCTCCTCGGTGCCGGGCTCTTTTACCGGCACTCGCGATCTCTGATCGCGCTGGTGCAGGCCCCTCCCCTTTAAGAAGGGGAGGAAAGCCTGCAGTACCGCAGCGTGCCATGCCGCAGCGTGTGGTGCTGCGGCACATTGTGCTGCGATATTCAGTTTCAGCGCCCCAAGAGGGACGCGGGGCGCCTCGAGCAGCGCCCCGCTTCCGTTTGGGACGCTGAAACTGAATATCGCGCTGGCGCAAGCGGCTCCTTCCGGGGCGGAACTTCTAATGGCCATGTAAGAGGAGGTGAGTACAGCAGTTCTAGAGGAGATGGGTGAAAAGTACAAGTCTGATGAGCATCACTGCCAAGTACACAGAAGTTAATAGAAGTTAAAGGTTAGACATTATTACTTGTGATATTAGAGGATGAGCATTTAATGGGGGTAATTTTAACTTGTATCGCCAGGTGAAAAACAGGTAATAGCAGATTTGTGGAAGTTAAATGCCGTCCCACGCCTGCAGCATGGCGGGCAGGAACCACATGCTCATTATGGGCTGGAAATGCGCCGCCCGTCATATTGGTATAGAAATAAAGGGCAGGCATCCAGGGCCAACACCTGAAACAGGTATTAGATGCTTTGCATATGCAAGTAAGTAGTCAAATGCCTGTTTGAGGCCCCCTCTGCCCTATTGTTTTACCCTGAGGCAGCCAGCACTGTGTCGGCTGCCTTCAGGAAAACGTGCTCGATATGCGGCCTAACAGCTGGCCCTTAAAGGGACCACGGCAGGCTGCCACCAAAAAGGTAAGGTTTTAAAATATACTTACCTGAATGTAGAGCCAGGAGGAGCAGGAGTGCTTGTGATCACCGTTGCTACCGCTCTCCAGATCCCTGCCGATACCCTCTCCCGGTCACCCCCCTCTCCCAGTCACCCCCCTCCACTCTCCTAGTTTCCTTTAATGACTTACCTGAGGGTCGTTGTGTCATGTCCTCTTCTCCGGCGAGCTGCCTGGGGATGCCCATTGGGTGTCCGCCGCTGGCTGCTTTGATGATAATAAGGCCCGAGACCCAATATTAAATGCGCCTTGTGCCTATCTATTCAGGCAATTTGATCGTTCCCTGAGCCCCGGGCCCGGCGTGCCTGTTTTTGGGCGCACTCGAGTTTCTAGGCCTATAATTACAATGTTCACAACAGACACAAAACATTTTATTATACAGATTTTTTTCTCCAAGACAAGAATTATTCTTGATTTAAACTACAAAGCCTGAAGCCATTTGTAGCAGATTTACTGTCACCCTGACTCAAAGGCCAGAATTTTCTTTACCTTGCCAGGTCCGGTGCGGCCAGTGCTGCTGGCTCCATCCCGCTGTTGAAAATGAACTTACCTTAATGGGGCCTATTAAGCCCGCCCAGCATGTTACCCAGCCCAATGAGATGGGCGGGTCTGGAGACGTCATTCATGACGCGTTTTCAGCCAGGATCTTTAAAGGGACCATGGACACATTAAATTTGAAGTTTAATCTAACATAGTGCTGTCAGTGCACTACAGCATTGGAGTGCTGTCAGTGCACTACAGCATTGGAGTGCTGCAAACACTGACAATCACTTGGGAAAATTGTTTGGAGGCGGGTTGATGGCGGGATCGAAACCCGTCGTCAATCAAAATGATTTTGACCCTTGACCTGCCTCCAAACTCGCCCACTCAATGCCGATAAAATCGCGGCCATTCTGTCAATGGTGAGAGAGTTCTTCCAATGAGGTGATACTGGATGGAGACTTTGCTGGAAATGCTTGCAGCCTGTAGAATCTGTGCTGGAAATGAACAAAGCAACAGCTTCTGCCTGAGGAAAGTGATCACCTGTCAGGTGGAAGCTTTTACTGTACATTTCAAGCTGTCAAGTAATCAGCTGGAGCAATGGCAATTCAACTCCCGCCTCAGATTGACAGACATGGTTCCCGAGCTGCATGAATCCCGTGGCCATGCAGGGAAATTTAAAAAGTAAGTGAAAAAAGGCTCTTAAGGGCCTGTAAACTACCTATTAATCATCTCAATTGGGTCGCCCGCCACTGCCGGTCGGGTCGGCTCTGCGATGACAGACACGCCTGGGTGAAAGGCGCATGGGAGTGAGATGACAGTGGGTTCCCAACCCGCTGTCAAAAACAACAACTTTCCCATCCGACCCGCCACTGATTGTGCCTGCTACCACCCCGGAAAATTCTGGCCAAATTATCTAACATAGTGCAGACCAAAGATTAAACCTGGAGCCTTCTTGGATTGTGTGGCTCAGTATGGCATCATGCAGTTACCCAGATGTATTTTTTTTGTTTAATAAATTCCATAATTATACTTTCAATCTGCATGTTTTTTTAAACTTGTATTAAAAAGCTAGAGCAAGATCTTCAGAAGAGTTCTACTGTTCACATTTTTACAGTTTCAGTGCTTCATAACCACTATAGTACACCTAACCTATTTCCCCAAAAATGCACAATAAAAGAATAAAGGAAAAACAAGTTTCTGATGTGTAAAGAATCCTCATTACCACATTTTAGCCACACAAATTCTTGCTATTAAAAGGTAAGAATCGCTTGGGCTGGTGGGGGAAGTTTGCACGTTTCCTTGCGTTACCTGTGGTATACGTAGGCAAATCTTTTATTAAGTGGCGTTACACAGCAATTAGCATTTTCACACTATTCTAGAGACATAAAATTAGTGTTGTGTAGCAAACATTTTCTATCAGTAAAAATTTCCATAATCTCTAAAAGTATAACTTAATTCGAATCTCCTACTTTAATTAAATTATAAAGAGAGAAATATTTTCTTTTCTTACTGAGCTTTAACAAATTCCCATAATTCTTGATTCTTTGTGATGAAAATATAAAGACATTAAAATGGAGAGTAAACATATTAGTAGAAAAATGACATGCATAATTCAGCCGTCATTTATAATCATTGTGCATGTCATTTAAAAATAATATCAAGTAATACTCCTGATAAAAAAAATACGCCCACTCTCTATGTAAATATCAAAAATTCTTTACACTGGAATGACTTAATTAGTATTCAATCATATTTGACTGATGTTTTTGTTCAAGAAATTCTTTTTGGATTTGCTCCAGAAATGTGTTAACATTGTTCTGTGATATAAGGACTGACATTCCTCTTTCATGAAAAAACAATGGGAGAACTGTCTACTTTTCAGTATAATTAACAAACTGCTAACAAACTTGTGGGCATGCATGGCTTTCAATCGTGAGATTTGTGAGAATGCCATTTTGTTAGCAGTATGAAAGATTTGCAACCAATCATGACATACTTACAGCAATAACCCCTGAACATTTCTCCAGCAGTGAACTGTGGTAAACCACTGTTATTGTTGTTCACCGTTGTTGTTGTTGTTGCACACTGTTGTATCTATGCATGCCTCAGCTGGCTCCGCCCCTGGCTCCACCCACATGCCCAGGTATAAAGGTGACTGCTCTGCAGCCCCCTGCCTTCTTGGAAACCAGTCAACCACGAGAGGCATGCTCTGTTCTTTGTTAATAAAAGCCTTTTAGTTACTCTCTTAACTCTCCGTCTTTTATGAGTAATTGATAGCGCATCAATTTTATTAACAAAAACAAAATGTCGGCACCAACCGCTGAGCAGCAGGCGCTGCAGCAAACGACGGCACCAAACGCTGAGCAGCAGGCGCTGCTGCATGCCCTCAGACCAACATGCCTGGACCTAGACCCTCAAGAGGCGGGTTCGTCTACCAAGTTCGCACAATGGCTGCGTTGCTTCGAAGCTTACCTGGAAGCCTCAGCCGTGACACTAGATGGAAACAAACTAAAAATCCTGGCCTCCAAGGTGGGCCACCAAGTCTACACACTCATCCAGGACGCGACTACCTACGCGGCGGCTATCGATCTGCTAAAAGGACAATACACACGCCTGGTAAATACGGTTTATGCCAGACACCTCCTGAGATCCCGCAAACAGCAGTCCGGGGAATCGGTGGAGGCATTCCTATGGGCACTACAGATACTCGGCCGAGCCTGCGATTGTAAAGAAGCATCAGCCGCAGCACACACGGAGGGACTTATCCGAGATGCTTTCGTTGCGGGCCTCAAATCCGACTACTCCCGGCAGAGACTGTTGGAGAAGGGCGAAATCGACCTGAAGAAGGCAGTGTCCCTCGCGCTCTCACTAGACGCGGCCCACCGGAATATGGACGCATTCTCCCCTAACCGCTCCGCACCATGGACGCCGCAACCTTGGGTCATGGGACCGCCACCCCCGGCACCAACTGCTGCAGCGATGTCCAAGGGCCCGAAATGTTACTTTTGTGGCCAGGCAAAACACCCCCGAGCACGCTGCCCGGCGAAAAACGCTACCTGCTCTGGCTACGGGAAAAAAGGACACTATGTCAGCGCCTGCAAAGGTAAAACCGCTAACGCCAGCAGCGCCGCGTGTGAACCGTGGGGGCAGCCATCTTGTCCGCCATCTTGGACACCTCCAGCCACGTGGGGATCGGGATCATGGGCGCAGCCATTTTGCCCGCCATCTTGGACGCCTCCAACTCCAATCGCGGGTGACCCGGACTCAACCACCGCCTCGTCTGACGACCACAGTGACTCGCTCGACCATACGCTGGCCTCCATGATGCTGGACCAATCTCTCCCTCACCAACTGTCCAGGTCCATGATGGACATTACGGTAAACGGCCGCGCCACTACCTGCCTTTTCGACAGCGGGAGCACGGAGAGCTTTATCCACCCCAACACGGTGCGCAGTTACTCTCTCCTGGTCCTGCCAACATGCCATCGGATCTCTATGGCTTCCAAATCCCATTCAGCAGACGTCGGTGGCTACTGTGTAGTGACCCTTTCAGTAAGGGGCACAGAATACAAAAATTTTAAACTTCTTGTCCTGCCCCATCTCTGCGCTGCTGTCCTACTGGGATTGGATTTTCAGTGCCACCTGAAAAGTGTCACATTAGCGTACGGCGGACCCCTCCCCCCACTCACAGTCTGCAGCCAGCAGCTTTTAAATCGCCCGCCGCGCACCATTTGCAGCCTCTCCACGCTTAAAGTCTCCCCCCCCCTTGTTCGCTAACCTCACCCGCGACTGTAAGCCCATCGCTACCAAAAGCAGGCGGTACAGTGCCGGGGATAGGAGCTTCATTAAATCCGAAGTAGCAAGACTCCTGAAGGAAGGGATTATTGAGGGTAGCACTAGCCCATGGCGAGCACAAGTGGTGGTAGTGAAGACTGGCGAAAAACAGCGCCTAGTTATTGACTACAGCCAGATGATCAATCGCTACACCCAGTTAGATGCATACCCACTCCCCCGCATATCTGACATGGTCAATCAGATAGCACAATACCGGGTGTTCTCGACGATTGATCTGAAGTCGGCATACCACCAGCTCCCCATCAGGGCTGAGGACCGCCAGTGCACAGCTTTCGAAGCTGACGGTCGTCTCTACCACTTCCTCCGAGTCCCCTTCGGCGTCACCAACGGGGTTTCGGTCTTCCAAAGGGAGATGGACCGAATGGTTGACCAGAACGCGCTGCAGGCCACCTTCCCCTATCTAGACAACGTCACCATCTGCGGCCATGACCAGCAGGACCATGACGTTAACCTAGAGAAATTCCTCCGTACGGCCCAGCGGCTGAATCTAACATACAACAAGGACAAATGTATGTTTCGCACCACGCGCCTCGCCATTCTTGGCTGCGTAGTGGAGAACGGAGTCATCGGCTCCGACCCCGACAGAATGCGCCCCCTTATGGAGCTCCCCCTCCCCCACTGCCAAAAAGCACTGAAGAGATGCCTAGGGTTTTTCTCTTAATATGCTCAGTGGGTGCCCAACTATGCGGACAAAGCCAGACCCCTCATCAAGTCCACCTCCTTCCCCCTGACAGCAGAGGCATGTGCAGCCTTCGCTCTCATAAAAAGAGATATTGCGAAGGCCACAATGCACGCAGTGGATGAGTCCATCCCTTTCCAAGTGGAGAGCGACGCATCCGACTTCGCCCGAGCTGCAACCCTTAACCAGGCGGGGAGACCCGTGGCCTTTTTCTCAATGACCCTCCAGGGCCCCGAGATTCGACACTCCTCTGTCGAAAAGGAGGCCCAGGCCATTGTGGAAGCGGTGCGACATTGGAGGCATTACCTGGCCGGAAAACGATTTACCCTGCTCACTGACCAGCGTTCAGTAGCTTTTATGTTTAATAATAAGCAGAGGGGCAAAATCAAGAACGACAAGATCTTGAGGTGGAGAATTGAACTCTCCACCTACAATTACGATATCTTGTACCGGCCCGGGAAACTCAATGAGCCCCCAGATGCCCTATCACGTGGTACATGCGCCAGCGCGCAGGTTGACAGACTGCAGACCCTCCACAATGACCTCTGCCACCCGGGGGTCACCAGGTTCTTCCATTTCATCAAATCCCGTAACCTGCCCTACTCCATCGAGGAGGTCAGGACCATGACCAGGAACTGCCAAATCTGTGCCGAGTGCAAACCGCATTTTTATAGGCCAGACAGAGCAAGCCTGATCAAGGCCACTCGCCCCTTCGAGTGCCTGAGCGTCGATTTTAAAGGGCCCCTCCCCTCCTCTGACCGCAACGTGTACTTCCTCAACATAATTGATGAGTACTCCCGTTTCCCGTTTGCCATCCCTTGCCCAGACATGACCAGTACCATGGTCATTAAATGTCTGAATGACCTTTTCGCCTTGTTCGGCTTCCCTAGCTATATCCATAGCGACCGGGGCTCATCCTTCATGAGCGACGAACTCCGTCAGTACCTGCTCACGAGAGGTATTGCTACAAGCAGAACCACCAGCTACAACCGCCGGGGGAACGGCCAGGTGGAAAGAGAGAACGCGATGGTTTGGAAGGCCGTCCTCTTAAACTTAAAATCTAAGGGCCTTCCGACCCCTCGCTGGCAGGAGGTCCTCCCTGCGGCGCTCCACTCCATTTGGCCACTGCTTTGTACGGCCACCAATGCCACCCCCCATGAAAAAATGTTCACTTTCCCCAGGAAGTCCACTTCGGGGACCTCGCTACCGACATGGCTGACGTCTCCAGGACCCGTCCTACTGCGGAAGCACGTGAGGTCCCATAAAATGGACCCCCTGGTCGAGAGGGTGAGCCTCCTCCACGCCAACCCCCAGTATGCTTACGTGGCGTACCCGGATGGGTGGAAGGACACAGTCTACATACGAGACTTCGCACCTTCGGGTGCCCCTGAAACACTACCATTGCCACCCACCACTACCCACAACCCAACCCCTGTAGACGGCATGCCGCAGCCTCAGGACCCGTCATTGACCACCCAACCACTCAATGAGACGCCACATTCAACGTTGGATGCTGCACCATCACCGCCGCCACCACGACGATCAGGACGGCATACAAGGCCACCTGATAGACTTACTTACATGAACCTTTAGTACACTTCACCCCGCTGGTCTCAATTTTAAACAAGGGGTGAATGTGGTAAACCACTGTTATTGTTGTTCACCGTTGTTGTTGTTGTTGCACACTGTTGTATCTATGCATGCCTCAGCTGGCTCCGCCCCTGGCTCCACCCACATGCCCAGGTATAAAGGTGACTGCTCTGCAGCCCCCTGCCTTCTTGGAAACCAGTCAACCACGAGAGGCATGCTCTGTTCTTTGTTAATAAAAGCCTTTTAGTTACTCTCTTAACTCTCCGTCTTTTATGAGTAATTGATAGCGCATCATGAACAAGCAACTCAAAATGGTAAAACGAATGTCTGCTGTGGGATGCATAATTTCTGTTTAAATTTACTGTTTGGCGAGGGAGAGTGACCCAATTTAATGACAAAACCCTACAAGTGCTGATAAATTATGTGTGGATTGACCTGGTTTGGTGAGAGAGAGCAGCCACTGCCCCCACCCCACCCCATCCCCCCTCAAAAAATTGGTAAAAGTGTTGGCAAATGTGGCAACATATCTGTGGCAGAGTGGGCTCCATCGCAATGCCATGCCAGGCTTGACTGATTTAAAGGGCATAAAAATAAGGCATGAATATTACTGTATAATGTCAACACAGGACAGATATGTACATGAAAGCATGTAATAAAAAACTTCAGTGGAAGACCGGCAGAAACCCCAGAGAAATGGCGTGAATGCTGTTTATGGCAGGGGTTACAGCCGATCATCTGCTGGAGTTATGGTGGGAGATAGGGGAACCCCTGCAGAAATTATCCCCCCACCCCACCTCAACCCCAGGATTCAATTCTAATAGCCCTGAGGAGGCGGGTTTGGAGGCGGGTCTGCAGTGAAAATTGGAAAAAATGGCTTCAGACACCCAAGCTACCTCCATCCTGCCCCCCCCCGATTTTTGTGAGTGTCTGGTTAACCGCTCCCAAACTGACCCGGCTGGAACTGGTGGGACAGGTAGTTAAGGCAGTTAACAGCCTGTTAACTGCCTTGCTAATCTTATTTGATAGTGGTTTACTATTTTTGTGCTTCTGGCTCCTGTTTCCCGACTAGTCAGAAACAGGCTGTAGCATTCGTAACAAAATAGACGAGTTAATGGCACAAATAACTACATATGGGTATGATCTTGTGGCCATTACAGAAACATGGCTGCAGGGTGACAATGCCTGGGAATTAAACATACCAGGTTATTTAATGATCAGGAAGGACAGGCAGGAAGGAAGGGGAGGTGGGGTGGCTATGTTAATAAAGGAAGGAATCACTGTAATACAGAGAAATGATATTGGGTCAAAAGATCAGGATAATGAAACAGTTTGGGTGGAGGTAAGGAATAATAAGGGGAAAAAAACACTAGTGGGCGTAGTCTATAGGCCTCCGAACAGTGGCAACTCTGTTGGACGGAGTATCAATCAGGAAATAGTTGAGGCTTGTAATAAGGGAACATCTATAATTATGAGGGATTTTAATTATCATATTAATTGGACAAATCAAATTGGGCAGGGCTGCCTTGAGGATGAGTTCATTGAGTGTATTAGGGATGGGTTTCTTGAGCAGTATGTAACTGAACCGACCAGGGGGCAAGCAACCTTAGATCTGGTCCTGTGTAACGAGATGGGATTAATTAAAAATGTCCGAGTAAAGGATCCCCTTGGAATGAGTGACCATAACATGGTTGAATTCCATATTCAATTAGAGGGTGAGAAGGTTGGATCTCAAACAAGCGTGCTAAGCTTGAATAAAGGAGATTATGAAGGTATGAGAGCGGAATTGAGTAGAGTGGATTGGGAAAATAGATTAAAGGGTAAGACGATACATGATCAGTGGTGTACATTTAAGGAGTTATTTTACAACTTCCAAAAAATATATATTCCACTGAGAAGAAAAGGGTGTAAAAGAAAAGACAGCCATCCGTGGCTAAGTAAAGAAATTAAGGATGGTATATGACTGAAAACAAGGGCATATAAGGTAGCCAAATCTAGTGGGAGGATAGAGGATTGGGAAAACTTTAAAAGACAGCAAAAAATAACAAAAAGATTGATTAAGAAAGGGAAGATAGATTATGAAAGTAAATTAGCAAAAAATATAAAAACAGATAGTAAGAGTTTTTATAGATATATAAAAAGAAAACGGGTGGCTAACGTAAATGTTGGTCCCTTAGAGGATGAGACTGGGAAATTAATGGTGGGAAATATGGAGATGGCAAAAACACTGAATGAATATTTTATATCAGTCTTTACAGTAGAAGACACTAAGAATATCCCAACACTGGACAAACAGGGGGCTAAAGGGGGGGAGGAGCTAAACACGATCAAAATCACTAAGGAAGTGGCACTCGGTAAAATAATGGGACTCAAGGCGGATAAATCACCTGGACCTGATGGCTTACATCCGAGGGTCTTGAGGGAAGTGGCGGTAGGGATTGTGGATGCATTGGTAATAATTTTCCAAAACTCCCTGGACTCGGCAAAGGTCCCGGCAGACTGGAAAACTGCTAATGTAACACCCTTATTTAAAAAGGGCAGTAGACAGAAGGCTGGAAACTATAGACCGGTTAGCCTAACATCTGTGGTAGGTAAAATTTTGGAGTCCATTATTAAGGAGACAGTAACAGGATATTTGGATAATCATAATTTAATAGGACAAAGTCAGCATGGTTTTATGAAGGGGAAGTCATGTTTGACAAATTTGCTGGAGTTCTTTGAGGAAGTAACATATAGGGTGGATAAAGGGGAACCAGTGGACGTAGTGTATTTAGACTTCCAAAAGGCATTTCACAAGGTGCCACACAAAAGATTATTGCTTAAGATAAAAAATCACAGGATTGGGGGTAATATTCTGGCATGGATAGAGGATTGGCTATCTAACAGAAGGCAGAGAGTTGGGATAAATGGTTCATTCTCAGACTGGCAATCAGTAACTAGTGGTGCTCCGCAGGGGTCAATGCTGGGACCCCAACTCTTTACAATCTATATTAACGATTTGGAGGAGTGGACCGAGTATAACATATCAAAGTTTGCAGATGATACTAAGATGGGAGGGAAAGTAGTGAGTGAGGAGGACATAAAAAACCTGCAAGGGGACATAGACAGGCTAAGTAAGTGGGCAGAGATTTGGCAGATGGAATATAATATTGGAAAGTGTGAGGTTATGCACTTTGGCAGGAAAAATCGTAGAGCAAGTTATTATCTTAATGGCAAGAAACTGGAAAGTACTGAAGTACAAAGGGATCTGGGGGTCCTGGTGCACGAAACTCAAAAGGTTAGTATGCAGGTGCAGCAAGTGCTTAAGAAGGCCAATGGAATGTTGGCTTTCATTGCTAGGGGGATAGAGTATAAAAATAGGGAGGTATTGCTTCAGTTGTACAAGGTATTGGTGAGACCGCACTTGGAATACTGCGTACAGTTTTGGTGTCCTTACTTGAGAAAGGACATACTTGCTCTCGAGTCAGTACAAAGAAGGTTCACTCGATTAATCCCGGGGATGAGGGGATGGACATATGAGGAGAGGTTGAGTAGATTGGGACTCTACTCATTGGAGTTCAGAAGAATGAGAGGCGATCTTATTGAAACATATAAGATTGTGAAGGGGTTGGATCGGGTGGATGCGGGGAGGATGTTCCCGATGATGGGTGAAACTAGAACTAGGGGGCATAGTCTTAGAATAAGGGGCTGCTCTTTCAAAACTGAGATGAGGAGGAACTACTTCACTCAGAGGGTGGTAGGTCCATGGAATATGCTGCCCCAAAAAGCTGTAGAAGCTACATCATTACATAAATTTAAAACAGAAATAGACAGTTTCCTAGAAGTAAAGGGAATTAAGGGTTACGGGGAGCAGGCAGGAATTTGGACATGAGTCTAGGTTCAGATCAGTCATGGCCCTATGGGTAGCGGAGCGGGCCCAGGGGCCGTGTAGCCTGATCCTGCTCCTATTTCGTGTGTCTAATTCTGTTAGATTCAGGAGATGGTTCTGTGATGGTGGATTGGTGGTTAGGGTCAGTTCAGCCATGATCTTATTGAATGGCGGAGCAGGCTCGAGGGGCCGATTGGCCTACTCCTGCTCCTATTTCTTATGTTCTTATGTTCTTATGTAGGCTAGGTTCAAGGAGACGAGTTGCTGGAGGACATGATTTTTATTCATTGGTGGAGCACTTTTAAAGCACCCCTGAAACATGGCTGACATTCAAATGCAACAACTTTGCTGTTGTAGGTATGGAGTAAGATTTTTCACATCTACTGACCTTCTGACTGTTCAAGCTGGCACCATCTGCAGTGTGACCTGAATGGAATCATTTCAGGCCACTTCGACTGTGCGCTTGCAAGCTTGTTGCCTCAAATGAAATCTAAAGCAAGGGGATGGGAAAAATTTATGTCCTCTCATCCTGGTCCTCATAATCGGAGTAGCAGCAGCCGCGTGGCTCAGCGCAGATCTTCCTGGGAAGAGGAGGAGGAGGAGGACGAGGGGCACCTTGCATTCCCTGTTGTGACCAATGCAGCATCCCTCCAGTTCACTGCTGCCCGTCAAGCAGGGTATGCACACTGCCATGTCACATTCACATAAGCTTACTCTTCAACCATAGGTGGTTACCATATGGTTCTGTAATTGCAGGTGACATTTGTCTAATGTCATACATCATCTCTGCTATACCCTGTTACTTCTTATCACTTTCACCATCAGCATTACAAAAGCAAGTCGCCCTGAGCCCTCAATATGTTTATGCCATTTCCCAGAACACATAGGCCATATAATCAACTGTTTGCCATAATTTTTCTTTTACACATGACAAAGTGACTGGAGAGCACCTTGATGCACATCAGGGGGACCATGAGGACCCGTATCGGCACTGGTAGTCCTCAACTCAAGAATGTCCATGAAACTCTGGTCTCTCTGCTCAATAGCTGCCCATCACTCCTCCAGAGATGACATTCTATTTTGAACAGTCACCATGTTTTCCTGACTCTGGCGACTTATTTCCTCCATGGAGGTAGCCATCCTTTCCATGGAGATTGCCATCCTATCCATGGTGGTGCATTCATGCGCTATTGCCTTCACCATGGTAGTGCTGATGTTAGAGATGGACTCCTCCATTCTATCCACGCTTGCACTATCCCTGGAGGCAAACCCTTCCAGAGACACCTGCACTTGTTCCTGTATTTCCCGAGATGCACTTTTTCTGGATGGCCCCAGAGGCACAGCGTCTGCATGCAGCTCAGCGGAGCTAGGAGAGTCCTGCGACCTCTGAGGAGGACTTTCCACTGCCGTCTCCACCATCTGCTGATGCTCACTTGTGCGCTGTGATAGACCAGGTGGCAACACTACTCTAACTCGCAATGGCCCCACCGAGGTGTGCGTTGCTGCGCTGATGCTGGGTGCACTGAGTCCTGGTGACGCTGGTCCCTCAGAGGCTTCAGGTTCCTCTGAGGATTTGCCCGTCTCTTCATCCTGGATTCTGGGAGGGGGTCGCTTGATGGCCCTGTGGGAGAGTAAAGGCATGATTTAGACATCTGATATTGATGTAGCAGACACATCCTTTTGAGCAGATGATAAAATGCGATTCTCTATGAACTTCATATGGCATTGCAGTCTGTGAGGGATGAAACTCTATTCTGTCACCAGCTTCCTCTAGTGTGCCTGTCTCTCCATCGCCCACTTCCAGGTCCTCGCCTCCTTCAACAATATAATTTGCTGCCTCCTCAGCACTGGTCAATGTTGCTAGGGTAGGTGTTCCTCCTCCAGTCAGTGCTCTCTCCCTCTTATTGTGGGCTATCTTTTCCTGCAAGGTGGGACACAAGCAGTGTTTCAACCACAGTGATGGAGTGATTGTGAAGAATCCCTACCCTAGAAGCTTTGAGGGAAATGAAGATGGGGTAAGGTGCCAATAGGAAGCTAGCTCCCTGTGCATTGTCAGTTGTTGTCACTGCATGACAGTGAGAGCGAGAATAAGGGGTGCATGGGCAGGATGCTGAAGTGATTCAGTGCAGAGGCAGAGATGGATAGCTAAGGGTTCAAGGGAAGTAAGGGTAACGTAGTATGTGGAGGAGCAGGCTTACAATGCAGAGTGCTGGTGATGAGAAGAGAAGGGAAGCAGATTGAAGGTAAATGTCATGGGACACTCACCAAGGGCTAGATTTTCATTGAGGAGTCAGGTTGGAGGCGGGACTACAACTTTCAGGGTTGTAGTCCCGCCTCCATCGAGTTCTAGCCAACCCACATGATTTTGACTTGATTGACCTTGTTGAGCCCGCTCAGTGGGCTCAGCAGGCCAATTAAGGGCCACCCAGCAACAGGTGACATCACAGATTGAAATTTTATCTGTCAAGATCTTTTGACAGATGAAATATCAGCGTTTCACAGCTGTTTGAAGCTGTCAAACACTGACAATCTGTACTCCAAGTTAATTCCTTCCTGTCAGGATGATTTAGAGATCTCCCCGGGACAGAAAGCTGAATGCTGCAATTTTTGACAGCTCGCAGCCATTCTGCTTTCTGTGCCGGTGAGATGAGGGACTCCCGAAACCTGAAGGAAGGAAGGCTGTAAAAGTAAGTAAAGGTATGTAAAACTTCTTTAAACACTTTACACACACCAAACACCAAACCTTTGCACTCATGCACCCATCACTCACCTGAACACCGGACACCTCGACCCCTCCAAGCCCTTCATCCCGACGGTCCACCTCCTCTAACTTGGCGTGGTTTGGAGCCGTCGGGAACCCCATACTTCAACCTTAAAAATAGGGATTAGGCTAAAAACTGCCTGTTAACTACCGGTTAACAGGCAGTTAATTGGCACTAATCCCCTTCCCGCCTCAGGGAGGCGGGTCCCAGTGCGGGGCGAGTACCCACCTCCTTTGAAACTGGCATGGAGGCGGGTTGGGGGCGGGATGGTGTCGGGACCCCTGATTTCAGGATTTTAACCCCCCACACGCCTCCAATCCTGCCTCTACGGCCCAGTGAAATCCTGCCCATGTTTGCACAAGATCATTAAACCTTTTTTGGCACTGGTTCCATGAGCATGTACATATGCACCTTGCGCTGACCTCCTCAGCAATGCACAGCCAGGCTGCCTTGCTCTGCTGAGGAGGCTTCCACTGGCCATCAGGGGGGAAGAGAATCTCCTTGCGTCCTCTGACAGCATCCACAAGAGCATGGAGGGGCTCATCATTAAATCGAGGAGCTGCCTTGCCTCTGGAAAAAGTCATTGTGGATAGATCAATCTCACTGAGTATCAGAATCCAGAAGAGAAAGGCTTAGGCTGAATGGAAGCTTTAAAAGCAGCTGCTATGATGATGTCATCAGAGGCGTCCAGCCGACCCGATCGCACTCATTGGACCAGCCAGCGCGCCCCATTGAAATCAACAAGCTCATTAAATCAAAATCGGACATCAGCAGCTGATCCCGCCGGAAGCGGCTCTGGAATCTGCCCACCACGCAACCCGACTCCAACCGACCTCCTCTATAAAAATTGAGCTCCCCAGTTCTGGACTGGAGTATAATGCTCATTTTTCAACTTGGCTATGCTGTTTTGCAACTCTGTATAACTTCAATATTGCTTACCTTTAACATGGCCTTATCAAGTAAAAATCCAACTATTTGGAGGGGTATGAATAGTCATGTCAACACTAAACACAATCATTATCATTAATGCTTTCTACTGCAATTATAGCACTTTTCACTCACAGCTATTGATGTAAAAAGACTACTGAGTACTTGGTTTAAGTATAAAACAAGGCTTTAATCAACTGTTTCAAAACCATGAGATTCTAGTTACATCACTAGTACCTGGTTGCAAAAACGTCCTGAACAAGCTGGGCCCACGACCGAGTATTCATACACTTTGGACGGCGCCACCAGCTGGCCACCCAGTGTTATTTTATGAGTCATTTCTCCATGAATGATAAGATTCATGACATTTACACGGAGAATTTCATTAGGGGTTCTTCTAATCGGCTGCTGTAACTTCGGTGAAATATAGGCAAAAACCACAGAGAAACTAGGTTAACTAGGTTTCCAGCAAAGTTACAGTGGCCAACTGGGAGAACCCCAGAAGAAATTGCTGGTGCTACTTCTTTTAATAAGATGAGCAACAACAATAACTTGCATTTATACAACACCTTTAATGTAGTAAAACTTCCCAAGGTGCTTCATAGGAGGTTTTGTATTCTTTCGGGAAACAGATTCACAATGACCCTGTATTTCCATTTTATTCCTACTGGGAATGGAGTGTATTGGCGGCTGGGGGAGCTTAAGGCTGGGGGAGCTTAACAGTGCCTATTCTTGCTAGGTTTATGTCCTATTTTGGACTTGATGAAATATAGAAACATAGAAACATAGAAGATAGGAGCAGGAGTAGGCCATTCGGCTCCTCGAGCCTGCTCCGCCATTCAATGTAATCATGGCTGATCATCCAAATTCAGTACCCGGTCCCTGCTTTCTCCCCATATCCCTTGATCCCTTTAGCCTTAAGAAATATATCCAACTCCTTCTTGAAAATATTTAATGAACTGGTCTCCACTGCCTTCTGAGGTAGAGAGTTCCACAGGTTCACCACGCTCTGGGTGAAGAAATTCCTCCTCATTTCAGTAATATATTCTTTGTTCTTGGAATATATATACCAAAGGGAACAAGTACATTTTTATAAATAGGTTAGAGTTAACAGCTCATCTGTTTTATTTTGCAAATTATATGCATCCAAAATACTGAGGAAGGTGTTGGAGGAGATAATGGAGGCACTAGCCATAAGAAGAATAGTGCCAGAGGATTGGGGGATGGAAAATGTTACACCGTGCTAAAGAAAGGAGAAATGAATATTGCAGGAAGTTATAGGCCAGTTATTCAACTGTGAGTAAACTGTGTGGTCAGGATCGCCAGCTACAACTTTAGCAGGCAGAACTTCAGGTTGTAAAACAGGTTTCCGTGTCGCTATCGCCCATTTTGCATAACCACCAAAGTTGAATTTCACCCCAGGGTATTTAACTGAGAAAATAATGACATGGTGATATCATGGGGTTGTCAATTCTCCTCTTTGCAGCAGAGATCCGATGGGCTGGGACTTTCACCTGGCCCTCCATATCTACCCCAACCCTTTCTTGGGTCGAGGCTCATCGAATATACACAGAGGGTTCCCGGTGGGATTCCCACCATAAAGAGGAAGCTTGCCAATGTGAGAGTGGAGAATCCTGGCAATGCTGTAGCAGGGATGCAGATGGTGAATCAGAAATTGGCAGTAACCATGGTGTACAGGAGGGAAACCTTCCAGGGACCCTGCCCCATGCCAGTGCTGTCATTTGCATGCAAAGGGTGGGCAAGAAATGATAAGCAGTTTGGTGGGGGTTTGAAGATGGATATCTCAATGGGTGTGATGAGTCTTTGGTCGGCCTCACCACCCAAATTTTCAGCCGTTCTATGGCTTTATCGGGAGATGAAATATCCCTCCCCACCGCCTGCATAGGTCCCATTTTCTGTCATTTATGCTGGATATTAGGCAAAATGGAACCTGGAAATAATTTAAATAGCCAAAAAATAAATAACTGAGTAAAACGGGGGTGAAATTAGTCACTATCGTTATCGCCCAAGAATAACTTCACCTCCAACATCTTTTCAGAAGCTGGAATCATAAATTTGTACTAGGAGGCTGCAGCAACCATTTCCCGCCAACCACCCAACCGTCGCTGATCTCCCAACAGCAGATGGCAACACCACTGGGAACCTGCTGAAATGATGGTAAATGGATTTTACCCAGGAAAATTTTCCACAGTCAGTGCTGACGACCTTAGGCAGACAGAACGTCCATGCCATCATCCTTCTGACAGCAATCAAAACATTTACCATATACCACAAGTGGCTATTGAGGCAGAGACTCTAATGTCATTTAAAATGCAATTTGATAATATTTAAAGAAGAACAATATAAGGGAGGTGAAAAGGATTATATAGCTTTGTTTGCTAACACCAGCACAGGTACAAATTTTTAAATGACCTCTTTCTGTGGTGCACTGTCTATGAAACATAGAAACATAGAAGATAGGAGCAGGAGTAGGCCATTCAGCCCCTCGAGCCTGCTCCGCCATTCAATGCGATCATGGCTGATCATCCAAATTCAGTACCTGGTCCCTGCTTTCTCCCCATACCCCTTGATCCCTTTAGCCTTAAGAAATATACTCAACTCCTTTTTGAATATATTTAATGTATTGGCCTCTACTGCCTTCTGTGGTAGAGAATTCCACAGGTTCACCACTCTCTGGGTGAAGAAATTCCTCCTCATTTCAGTTCTAAATGGCATACCCCTTATCCTTAGACTGTGACCACTGGTTCTGGACTCCCCGACCATCGGGAACATCCTTCCTGCATCTAATCTGTCCAGTCCTGTCCGAATTTTATAAGTTTCAATGAGATCCCCACTCATTCTTCTAAACTCCAGCGAGTACAAGCCCAATCGACCCAATCTCTCCTCATACATCATTCCTGCCATCGCAGGTATCAGCCTGGTGAATCTTCGCTGAACTCCTTCCATGGCAAGAACATCCTTCCTTAGATAAGGCGACCAAAAGTGCAACCAATACTCGAGAAGTGGGCTCACCAAGGCCCTGTACAACTGCAGCAAGACATCCTTGTTCCTGTACTCAAACCCTCTCGCTATGAAGGCCAACATGCCATTTGCCTTCTTAACCGCCTGCTGCACCTGCATGCTTACCTTCAGCGACTGGTGCACAAGGACACCCAGGTCTCATTGCACTTCCCCTTCTCCCAATCTATTGCCATTCAGATAATAATCTGCCTTCCTGTTTTTGCCACCAAAGTGGATAATCTCACATTTATCCACATTATATTACATCTGCCATGCTTTTGCCCGATCACCCAACCTGTCCAAATCATCCTGGAGTTTCTCGGCATCCTCCTCACAGCATACATGCCCACCCAGCTTTGTGTCGTCGGAAAATTTGGAGATATTACATCTAGTTCCCTTGTCTAGATCATTAATATATATTGTGAATAGCTGGGGTCCAAGGACCGATCCCTGCGGTACCCCACTAGTCATTGCCTGCCACTTGGTAAAAGACCCGTTTATTCCAACTCTTTGCTTTCTGTCTGCCAACCAGTTCTCTATCCAAGTCAATACCTTGCCCCCAATCCGATGTGCCTTAACTTTACATGCTAATCTCTTATGCGGGAACTTATTGAAAGCCTTCTGAAAGTCCAAATACGCCACATCCACTGGTTCTCCTTTATCTATTTGACCAGTTACATCCTCAAAAAATTCCAGTAGATTAGTCAAGCACGATTTACCTTTTGTGAATCCATGTTGACTTTGTCCGATCCTGTCACTGTTTTCCAAGTGCTCTGCTGTTACATCTTTTATAATGGACTCTAGCATTTCCCCCACTACCAATGTAATTCCCCGTTTTCTCTCTACCACCTTTTTTGAATAGTGGGGTAACATTAGCTACCCTCCAATCCATGGGTACTGTTCCAGATTACATCAAATGTTGGAAGATGATCAGCAATGCATCTACTATTTCTAAGGCCACTTCCTTAAGTACCCTAGGATGTACATTATCTGGCCCTGGGGATTTTTCGGCCTTCAATCCCATCAATTTCCCTAACACCATTTCCCTACAAATACTGATTTCTTTCAGTTCCTCCCTTTCATCAGACCCTATGTTCCCCGGCATCTCTGGGAGGTTATTTGTGTCCTCCTTTGTGAAGACAGAACCAAAATATGTATTTAGTTGGTCTGCCATTTCTTTGTTCCCCATTATAAATTCCCCTGATTCTGACTGCAAGGGACCTACGCTGGACTTCACCAATCTTTTTCTCTTCACATATCTATAAAAGCTTTTACCGTCAGTTTTTATGTTCCCTGAAAGCTTACTCTCATATTCTATTTTCCCCTTCTTAATTAATCCCTTTGTCCTCCTTTGTTGAATCCTAAATAGCTCCCAATCCTCAGGATTATTGCTTTTCCTGGCCAATTCATATGTCCTCTCCTTGGATCTTATGCTATCCCTAATTTCCCTTGTTAGCCACGGTTGAGTCACCTTTTATGTTTTATTTTTTGCCAAACTGGGATGAACAAATTCTGTAGTTCATCCATGCAGTCTTTGAATGTTTGCCATTCCCTATCCACCGTCAACCCTTTGAGTGAAATTCCCCAATCAATCCTATCCAACTCGCGCCTCAGACCATCGTAGTTTCCTTTATTTAAATTTAGGACCCTAGTCTCTGAGTCAACTACTTCATTCTCCATCTTAATGAAGAATTCGATCATATTATGATTGCTCCAACCCAAGGGGCCTCGTACAACAAGATTGCTAATTAATCCTTTCTCATTACATAATACCCAGTCTAAGATGACCTGATCTCTGGTTGGTTCCTCGACATATTGGTCCAGGGAACCATCCCGTAAACACTCCAGGAATTCCTCCTCCACAGTAATTTGGTTTGCCCAATCTATATGTAGATTAAAGTCACCCATGATGACTGCTGTACCCTTAATGCACGCTTCTTTAATTTCCCTTTTAATGCCATCCCCAACCTCCACCTTACTGTTTGGAGGTCGATATACCACTCCTACTAACGTTTTATGCCCCTTGGTATTTCTCAATTCTACCCATACAGATTCCACATCATCAGAGCTAATATCCTTCCTTACAATTGTGTAAATCCCTTCTTTAACCAGTAATGTTACCCCACCTCCCTTTCCTTGTTGCCTATCTTTCCTGAATATCGAATACCCCTGGATGTTGAGTTCCCAGCCTTGGCCATCCTTGAGCCACGTTTCTGTAATCCCAACCAAATCATATTCATTTACCTGTATTTGCGCAGCCAATTCATCCACCTTATTACGAATGCTCCTCGCATTAAGACACAAAGCCTTCAGGCTTATTTTTTTAACACTCTTAGACCTATTAGAATTATTATTTACTGTGGCCATTCTTATGTTCATTAATAAATAGACATTCTTATTATGAACACAGCTAGCTTTTGCTAGTTACTTTATTGAGCCCATGTGGACTAGGTACAGTATCTGTAGAGGCTTCCATCTTGACTGCTGCCTTGTGGGTAGCCTAGTGCCTCATGGGTAATGTAGTCTTAATATATATGCAGCTGGGTAGTGTAGTCTTATAAATATAGCTATATACAGCTCTACACAGCTCTACGGCTCCACCTAGTGTCCACTATAGAATGACATGTTATTGATCATTACATCCCCCTTTCTTTGAGGTTTAACAAAATCAATATCAATCAACTTTCAAGAAAACAATAAAGATAATATCAGTAACACTTTGTTAGTGCTCTATAAACATAAACATTTTCAAAACAGTCAACACATTTTCAAAGCTTTACATTGTACTCAAAGATTAAGTCTATCAGGCTCTTTTACTTCATGTGTGGATCTTCTCAACACGGGTAAGTCTGATGTGTCTTCATGAGATTGTTCTGGCAGTGAATGACAAGATGCAGTTGCGACATTGTCATCAATCTGGTCTTGAATAGTCTCTTGTGTTTTTAGGAGGGAACGACGGTTCCTCCTGAGAATCTGTCCTTCCTCAGTTCTAACAGTGTATGACCTTGGTCCTACTTCCTCAAGAACTGTAGCTTTCCTGTTCCATGCATCTGGATCCTCAATCCTGACAACATCATCCCTTGTCAATGGTTTTAGAGTTTTGGATGACTTGTCATAGTAGGATTTCTGTTTCCGCTTTAACAGTTGAAGTCTCTGTCTCAGTTCCTCACTTTGCTGTTCTTTTGCACAGCAGGGTAGCGTGGTGCGCAACTTGCGACCCATTAGTAGTTCAGCAGGTGAAGAACCACAGTCTAAAGGTGAGGCTCGGTAGCTCAGCAGGGCGAGATAAAGATCAGACTTGCTTTCTGTCGCTTTCTTCAGTAGCTGCTTGAGAACTTGAACACCTTTCTCTGCCTTACCATTTGACTGAGCATACAAAGGACTGGATGTGATGTGCTAAAAGTCATAATGTGCTGCAAACTGTTGCCACTCCTTACAGTTGAAGCACGGACCATTGTCGCTAACGGCAATCATGGGAATTCCATGTCTGGCGAAGATGGATTTCACATGCATTATGACACTGCTTGCTGTGGTGCTTGAGAGCAACGCCATCTCAGGATAGTTAGAATAGTAGTCAATCACTATTAGATAGTCTTTACCATTTAAATGAAAAAGGCCCATACCAACCTTTTGCCATGCTGCTGTTGGTGTGTCAGCTACTATCATTGGTTCCTTTGCTTGTTTGTTTTGGTGTTTCTGACATGTCTCACATTTGCCTATCATGTTCTCAATGTCCTTATTTATGCCAGGCCAATAAACAGTGTCTCTTGCTCTCCTTTTGCATTTTTCAATTCCGAGGTGTCCCTCATGAATCCTTTTGAGCATGTCATGACATAAAGCCTGTGGAATGACTATTCTGTTCTGTTTTAGTAATAGTCCACTTGCGACACTCAATTCTGACCTTATGTGAAAATATTTTGGACAGGAACCTTTTGGCCAACCATGATGAATGTTCTCTATTACTGTTTGTAATACTGTATCTTTTACTGTTTCTTCTGCTATTTGCTTTGATTTTGTGTCTGACACGGGCAGCGCAGCAGTGACCATACTCACATGAACATCCACGTCTTCTTCAGTAGAGCTCCCATGACTCATTGTGGGTGCTCGGGATAGTGCATCTGCTAACAGTATGTATTTGCCTGGTGTGTAGATCAGTTCAAAGTCATATCTTTGCAGCTTCATCATGAGTCGTTGAATCCTTGGAGACATCTCATTCAGGTTTTTTTTAATGATGGCAACCAGAGGGCTGTGGTCTGTCTCAACTGTGAAGGTGGGAAGTCCATATATATAGCCATGAAACTTTTCTAGTCCAACTACCGAGCCTAGACATTCCTTTTCAATCTGGGCGTATCGACACTCAGTATCAGTCATAGACCTGGAGGCATAGGCAACAGGCTTCCAATCTTCACCCTCTGCTTGTAGCAAGACCACACCTAGGCCATCTTTTGATGAATCCGTTGACACTTTGATTCTTTTTGTTGGGTCAAAGAAGGTGAGTACAGGTGTGGTTGTCAGCACTGTTTTGAGGTTTATCCACTCTTGTTCATGTCTTTCTGTCCATGCGAACTCATTTGTTTTATGTAGCAGGTCTCGCAGACAGGCTGTCTTGGCTGACAAGTTAGGAATGAACTTTCCAATGAAGTTTATCATCCCCATGATGCGTAGCACTCCTTTTTTGTCAGTGGGTCGGGGCATTTTGAGTATGGCGTTTACTTTTTCCATATCTGGCTCTATTCCTTTACCAGATAGATTATCTCCTAGGAAAGTGACTTCCTGGACGCCAAACTGACACTTGGCTTTGTTGAGCTTCAGTCCATTCCGGCGTATGCTCTGTAGCACTTTAGTCAGCCTCTCATTGTGTTTTTTCAGCGTGGAGCCCCAGATGATGATGTCATCAACATAGACCCAAACTCCTTCCAGACCTTCAATTATGTGTTCCATCGCTCTATGAAAGATTTCAGATGCAGATATTATCCCGAAAGGCATTCTGAGGAAACAATACCTGCCAAATGGTGTGTTGAAGGTACAGTATTTGGTGCTCTCTTCATCCAGTTTTAGTTGCCAAAATCCTTGTGAGGCATCGAGCTTTGTAAAGTATCTGGCACCTGACATTTCACTGGTGATTTCTTCTCACTTGGGAATCTGGTAGTGTTCACGTTTTATGTTTGCATTTAAGTCCTTTGGATCCATGCATATTCTTAGATCATTGTTCTTTTTCTTTACACATACCATGGAGTTAACCCCGTCTGTTGGCTCTTTGACTTTCCTGATGACTCCTAGTGTGGTCATTCTGTCCAGTTCTTTCTTGAGCTGGCCATGCAGGGGTGCTGGAACTCTTCGTGGAGCATGTACCACTGGCTGAGCATCCTCCTTTAGCTGGATCTTGTAAGTGAATGGTAGAACTCCAAATCCTTTGAACACATCCTGGAAATTATTTACTACAGAATCCACTGAGTCATCTGGTCTGTTTATGGCACAGTTTATACGGTATACTCTCTTGACCAGTTCTAAGTCCTCACAAGCTTTGTCACCCAGTAGTGAAGCAAGTCCTTCAGCCACAACAGAAAACATGAGATGATGCACTTTGTCTTTGACTGTCACTTTAAGTCTGCATACACCTAAGCTATCTATTTTCTGTCCATTATAGTCCTTCAGTAGTACTGACTTTTTCTGTATTTTGGGATTTTCTTTCATATTGTTACTGTCACTCATACTGATTAAGTTTGCTTTTGCCCCAGTGTCTAGTTTCAATGTAACTAATGCTCCATTTACCTGCAGTGGGATCATCCATTTGTCCTCTTTTACTGCATTAATTTTATGTTCAACAGTGTCCATATCTGAGGGCTGCACATTTTCTGTATCCTTTTTGACATTGTCACATGACACCATTCGTACAAAAAATGTCTCACTTAAATCAGTGTCCTCAATCATATTGACTTGGACTTGTTGCCCTTTCTTTGTTTTTACTTTTGAAAAGCATCGTTTGGCAAAGTGATTCTTTCCATGACATTTTGTGCACATTTTTCCAAACGCTGGGCATTGTCTTAACTGGTGTTTGTAACCACTGCATTTACAATTAAAAATTTCATCCTCCGATTGCTTTTCATTTCTGTTCTGCCCATGTTTCTTCCCCTTATAGGACACAGCACCGACAGCAGCATTATCACTCATTACAATCGCATCATTATTGATTTCACTGAAAGTCTTCGCGTGCTTTCGAGCTAGCTCGCTGGCTTGGCATATTTTCACCGCATTTTCCAAATTTAGTTCGGTTTCTCTTAACAGACATTCCCTGACTTTTTTATCATGAACACCAAACACAATCTGGTCACGAATCATGGATGATTTCAGCTCAGAGAAATTACATATCTGTGCTTTCAGTTTCAGATCAGTTATAAAGCTATCAAAAGTCTCATTTTGCTGCTGTGTCCGAGGACAGAAGATGTATCTTTCATAGGTCTCATTCTTTTTGGGAGAGCAATGTGCATCAAATTTTTTTAGCACATCGTCTAATTTTCCTCTGTTCTCCTCTGGATTAAATACAAATGTATTAAATACCTCTATTGCCTGTGGGCCTGCAACCGTAAGCAGCAATGCTATCTTCCTTGCATCTGGCTTTGTACCGAATCAGATGGCTGCAATGTAGAGTTCAAATTGTTGTTTAAAAGTCTGCCAATTGTAGTCGAAAGTTCCTGTGAGTTTCAAACGCTCTGGTGGCTTCAAATTCTCCATTTCGCTTTTCACAATTTTCAGCAGATCTTCACCACCCTGGTACCATCTTATGTTCATTAATAAATAGACATTCTTATTATGAACACAGCTAGCTTTTGCTAGTTACTTTATTGAGCCCATGTGGACTAGGTACAGTATCTGTAGAGGCTTCCATCTTGACTGCTGCCTTGTGGGTAGCCTAGTGCCTCATGGTTAATGTAGTCTTAATATATATACAGCTGGGTAGTGTAGTCTTATACATGTAGCTATATACAGCTCTACATAGCTCTACGGCTCCACCTAGTGTCCACTATAGAATTACATGTTATTGATCATTACAGCCATGTTTGATTTAAACAATTGATTTCTCTGACTGCCACTTATGTTTTTCTCCTCCCTTTCTTTTGCTTTTATCCTTGTTTCCCGTTCCTCTGTCCCCCTGCTCAGCTTCCCAACCCCCTGCCATCTTAGTTTAAACCCTCCTCCAGAGCACTAGCAAACACTCCCCCTAGGACATGGGTTCCAGCCCTGCCCAGGTGCAAACCGTCCAGTTTGAACTGGTCCCACCTCCCCCAGAACCGGTTCCAATGTCCCAGGAACTTGAATCCCTCCCCGTTGCACCATTCCTCTAGCCACGTATTCATCTGAAATATCCTTCTATTTCTACTCTGACTAGCACGTGGCACTGGTAGCAATCCTGAGATTACTACCTTTGAGGTCCTATTTTTTAATTTACCCCCTAACTCCCTATATTCAGCTTTTAGGACCTCATCCCTGTTTTTACCTATATCGTTGGTACCTATATGCACCACGACAACTGCTGTTCACCCTCCCCTTCCAAAATGTTCTGCATCCGCTCTGAGACATCCTTGACCCTCACACCAGGGAGGCAACACACCATCCTGGAGTCTCGTTTGCGGCTGCAGAAACACCTATCTATTCCCCTTACAATAGAATCCCCTATTACTATAGATCTACCCCTCTTTTTCCTCCCGTCCTGTACAGCAGAGCCACCCCTGGGGCCAGGAAGTTGGCTGCTGCTGCCTTCCTCTGATAAGTCATCCCCCGCAACAGTACTCAAAGTGGTGTATCTGTTTGAGAGGGGGATGTCCACAGGGAACCCCTGCACTACCTGCCTGCGCCTAGTACTCTGCCTGTTGTTCAGCCCTTCCCTTTCTGCCTGTCCAACCTCTACCTGCAGTGTGTCCAACTCCCTAAACGTGCTATTCACGATGTCCTCAGCATCGCGAACGCTCCAATATGCAGCCAATCGCAGCTCCAGCGCCGCAATGCGGTCTGTCAGTAGCTGCAGCTGGATACACTTCCTGCACACGTAGTTGTCAGGGACACAGGAAGTGTCCCTGAGTTCCCACATAGCGCAGGAGGAGCATACCACATGGCTGGGCTGTCCTGCCATGACTTACCCTTTAATTAATTGAAATTAAATTAAATCAAATCAATCCCACCAATTATAATACAGTTAAATGGTTTATCAACAGTCCCCGCTACACCAGAGGGACCTTAGTAACTATAAACCACAGAGTTAAAGTTTAAATAGAGCAAAATACTCACCAACCAATCACTTACCTGCTTTCTGGTGACGTCAGCCTTCGATTACTTTTTACTTCTCTCCCTCCCTCTGAGCTCGGAGATTGGAGATTAGTAAGCCTACCTGGTCTCGGAGCCATTTTTTAAACTGCCGCCTCAGTCGCCTCATTCCCTCGCAGGTCCGCCCGCCTGCCGCTGCTGCTCTGAGGCCTACCTGATCTCGGCACCGCTTTTTAAACCGCCGCCTCGGTCACCTTGTTCCCTCGCAGGTCCGCCCGCCTGCCGCCGCTGCTCTGAGGCCTACCTGGTCTCGGAGCCGCTTTTTAAACTGCCACCGCTCAGCCACCTCGTTCCCTCGCAGGTCCGCCTGCCTGCCGCCGCTGCTCTGTAGGTGTCTATAGCGGTGGATGCAGGAAACTCCCACCCACTTTTTGACAAATGTAAGGAAATGGCATGGCAGTGGCGGGATGATGTTATGCCTTCAAATTCCCATCATTACCACCTCCGTTGGACTCCATGTAAGAAACACCTGTATAAATGAGGCCTTCTGGGTTGCCAGGAATAGTTGATCCTGGCAAGAGAGCTTTATTTCAAAGACCTTTTAGTGTGGACAATGTTGGCTGATATCTCAGCTATTTGTGGACTGATTTTCCTTGAGGAACTACTTCATACTGCTAGCATGTGACTTACAAATTTTGTTTCCTTCCCCCACCCACTCCCAATAAAGTATACAAATTGGAACCATGGAGTTCTCTCCTTGTGCCATGTTTGTGGAAGAGGATGAAGTGTGCTCAAGTAAGCAAAGGGAAAACTGGGCTAAGCTGAAACAAACATGTAAATATTCAACCCTAAATGTTTACTGGCTCTGGACCTTATACAAAGGCATAAGTGACCAGTTACACCTCAGGAGGCTTCAACTCAACATGGAAGCCATGCACCCATGGCTGTGCCAGCTTCTGAGCCCAAACTTTCAGTCTGGATCCAGTGACCCAACTACTCTGCCAGTGACAGTCAAAGTGACTACTGCTCGCAGATTTTATGCCATTGGCTCCTTTCAGGTTACTACTGTGGACCTTTGCAGTATTTCTCAGGCTGCAATCCATGCTGCATTCACCAGGTGTTGGATATTGGCAGCGAAAATCTATGGCCATTCCAGCAGATCCCACCATAACTTTGGAAACATATGCAGGAAACCAGGTCATTGCCCAAATATTCCAGGTTCCAACTTGTTCTCAAGTTTCCAGAATGGCTTTGTGTGGGAGGGACCTCTCCTGGCCCTTGCAAGGCCATCGTCATAAGGGGGCAGGGCTGACTGGGGAATCCAAACATCAGAGTCCCAACCCCTGGTCTTCTTTGGGACCTGCTGTGTAGTTGGCCCAGGTACACCAGCAGCCCCAAAAAATGGACACTGAATTTTTTTGCAACTTTTGAAATGGCTCCCTTTGTAAAGCAGCTGCTGAAAGCAACTAAGCCATTGCTTCCTTGGTTGATGACTACATTGATTGCCTGCCTCAGTAGCTGAACATTGTTACAAGAAGCACATTCAGACACCACAGTGACCATTCAGAGGACTATTGGGGTACTAAAGGGAAGATTCCAGTGCCTTTATAGATCAGGAGGCACACAGTGATATGCTCCCCAACAGTTCTCTCAAGTTGTGGTCGTTTGTTGTTTTGCTCCCCTCCCTCCAGTGTATGATAGAATCATAGAATCATAGAAAATTACAGCACAGAAGGATGCCATTCAGCCTGTCATGCCTGTGCTGGCTCTTTGAAAGAACAGTTGTGCTTAATCCCACATCCCTGCTTTTTGTCCGTAATCTGTAAGGTAACATAAGCATAAGTTACACATAAGAAATAGGAGCAGGAGTAGGCCATTCGGCCCCTCGAGCCTGCTCCGCCATTCAATAAGATCATGGCTGATCTTCTACCTCAACTCCACTTTCCTGCACTATCCCCATATGCCTTGATTCCCTTAATATCCAAAAATCTATCGATCTCTGTTTTGAATATACTCAACGATTGAGCCTCCACAGCCCTCTGGGGTAGAGAATTCCAAAAATTCACCACCCTCTGAGTGAAGAGATTTCTCCTCATCTCAGTCCTAAATGGCCGACCCCTTATTCTGAGACTGTGACCCCTGTTTCTAGACTCCCCAACCAGGGGAAACATCCTCCCTGCATCTACCCTGTCAAGCCCTGTAAGAATTTTGATGTTTCAATGAGATTAACTCTTATTCTTCTAAAACTCCAGAGAATATAGGCCTAGTCGACTCATTCTCTCCTCATAGGACAATCCCCCCATCCCAGGAATCAGTCTGGTGAACCTCTGTTGCACTCCCTCTATGGCAAGTATGCCCTTCCTTAGGTAAGGAGACCAAAACTGTACACAATACGCCAGGTGTGGTCTCACCAGGGCCCTCTTCTTCTTCTTCGGCAGACCCTTGGAACCGAGAATGACTTGCTTCCACACTAAAGATGAATCCTCAGGTGACTGATGAGTCCAATGTGGGACCTACATTCTCTGTCACAAGTGGGGCAGATGGTGGTTGAAGGAGTGGGTGGGTGCGGTGCTTGGATTGACGTGCGCTCCTTCCACTGTTTGCGCTTGGCTTCCGCTTGCTCCCGGCGAAGAGACTCAAGGTGTTCGGCGCCTTCCCGGATGCTTCTCCTCCACTTTGAGCGGTCTTGGGCCAGGGATTCCCAGGTGTCGGAAGGGATGTTGCACTTTTTCAAGGAGGCTTTGAGGGTGTCCATGAAGCATTTCCTCTGCCCACCTGGGGCTCTACTGCCGTGTCGGAGCTCCGAGTAGAGCGCTTGTTTTGGGAGTCTTGTATCGGGCATGCGGACGATGTGGCCCGTCCATCGGAGCTGATCGAGCATGGTCAAAGCTTCGATGCTGGGGATGTTGGCCTGAGCGAGAACATTGACGTTGATGTGCCTATCCTGCCAATGGATTTGCAGGATCTTGCAGAGGCAGCGTTGGTGGTACCTCTCCAGTGCTTTGCGGTGCCTGCTCTACCAGGGCCCTATATACTTGCAGTCAGACATCTTTACTCTTATACTCAAATCCTCTTGTAATAAAAGCCATCATACCATTTGCTTTCTTAATTGCTCGCTGTACTTGCATGTTAACTTTCAGTGATTCATGTACAAGGACACCCAGGTCCCTCTGAATGCCAACATTTCCTAATCTCTCACCATTTAAAAAATACTCTGCTTGTCTATTTTTCCTAGCAAAGTGGATAACTTCACATTTCTCCACATTATATTCCATTTGCCATGTTCTTGCCCACTCACTTAGCCTGTCTATATCCCCTTGAAGCCTCCTTGCATCCTCCTCACAACTTACATTCCCACCAAGCTTTGTATCATCAACAAACTTGAATATATTACATTTGGTCCCCTCATCCAAATCATTGATATAGATTGTGCATAGCTAAGGCCCAATCACCAATCCTTGCGGTACCCCACTAGTTACAGCCTGCCAACCCGAAAATGACCCGTTTATTCCTACTTTCTGTTTTCAGTCCATTAACCAATTCTTTATCCATGCTAGTATATTACCCCAATCCCACGAGCCCTAATTTTGTTTAATAACCTCTTGTGTGGCACCATATCAAATGCCTTCTGAAAATCCAAATACACCACATCCACTGGTTCCTCCTTCTCTATTCTGCTAGTTACAACCTCAAAAACTCTAACAGATTTGTCAAACATAATTTCCCTTTCATAAATCCGTATTGTCTCTGTCCAGTCCTATTATTATTTTCTAAGTATCCTGTTACCACGTCCTTAATAATAGATTCTAGCATTTACCCTGCTATTGATGTCAGGCTAACTGGTCTGTAGTTCCCCGTTTTCTCTCTCCCTCCTTTCTTAAATAGTGGGGTTACATTTGCTGCCTTCCAATCCGCAGGAACCATTCCAGAATCTATGGAATTTTGGAAAATGACAACCAATGCATCCACTATCTCTATAGCCACCTCTTTCAAAACCCTAGGATACAGGCCATCAGGTATAGGGGATTTATTGGCTTTCAGGCCCATTAATTTCTCCAGTACTATTCTTTTACTAATACTAATTTCTTTCAGCTCCTCATTCTCGCTAGACCCTTGGTTCTCCACTATTCCCAGGAGGCTTTTTGCATCTTCGTCTGTGAAGACAGACACAAAGGCCGCGATTTTGCTGGCGCTCAGAGTGCGGGTTTAGAGGCGGGTCAGGAGTTAAAATCCAAATGATTGCCGGTGGGTTGCAAAACCGCCACCATCCCACCTCCACACAACTTTGCAAAGTGTCGGGTCTGCGTGTCCCGATCAGATCCGACACCAAACGGCGGGAGAGGCACTTAAGGCAATTAACAGCTTGTTAGCTGCTTAGATAATCCCTTTTTTACTGGCTCTTCCCATTTTACTACATTTTCAGCGTGTTGCCTGTCATGCGACAAACATGCCAGCTGATTGTGCCGGGTTCAGAAAGTAGTTGAATTGTTGACAGCTGCACCTGCAGCATAAAAGTGGACCTGCAACATGGCTGACTTTCAGATGCCAGAACTTTGTGCTTTGAGGTTTTGGAATACATTTTGCAGGTCTGTTGAGCTTGTGAGTGTTTAAGCTGTGATCCATATGCACTGTGACCTCCTTGGAAGACCCTCCCCCCACATTGACTGAGCGCTTATAACATCTATTCCTCAACTGAGATATATACCAACGGGATGGGAACCATTTATACTCTCTCATCCTGGTCTTCAGAATCGGAGGAAGAGCAGCTGCGGCAGCAGCAGAATCAGGCACAAAGGCAACACCAACAACAGGAGCGCCAACCTTCTCCTCAGCCAACTGATGATGCACAGGGCAGAGGGCGTCAGCGCAGGGCTGCACCTCGCCACAGGAGATACCCCCAACACAGGGTTTACAGGCCAAGGATGAGTTTCCTCAACATGAGTGAGAAGCAGTGCCAAAGGAGGCTAAGACTTTCGCAAGAGGTAGTTGTTGATATCTGCACAATACTGCACCAACACCTGGAGCCCAGAGGAGTGGGTGGCCACTCCTTACCAGTGGCTGTCAGAGTCACCACCGCACTCAACTTCTTTGCTTCAGGGTCCTTCCAGGGATCATCAACAAACATCAGTGGCATCTCCCAGTCAGCTGCACACACTTGCATCATGCAGGTTACTGATGCCCTTTTTGCAAAGTTGCACAATTACATCCACTTCTCCACGGATGAAGCAAGTGTAACTGCGTGTGCAGTTGGCTTTGCAAATATGGCAAGCTTGCCAAGGATGCAGGGCATCGTAGACTGCACACATGTGGCCATTAGGGCACCCCGTCACAACCCAGTTGTATTTGTCAACCGCAAGGGCTTCCACTCCCTTAATGTCTAGCTGCTGTGTAACCACAGGAAGAACATCATGCATGTTTGTTCCAAGTCCCCTGGCAGTTGCCATGAATCTTGCATCCTGCAGCAGTCTACTGTGCCTCAGCTCTTCAATCCGCCAGCCCAACTTTCTGGATGGCTACTTGGAGACAAGGGCTACCCCCTGAAAAAGTGGCTAATGACACCGATGAGGAGACCATCAAATGAAGCTGAGGAGTGGTACAATATGAGCCACATTTCCACCAGAAGCATTAGAGCAAACCATCAGCTTGCTCAAAATGAAATTCAGATGCCTCGACAGACCTAGTGGAGCCCTACAGTACGCACCAGTCAGCGGCTCCAGAATCATCGTGGTCTGCTGTGCCTTGCATAACATCGCACAGCAGCATGGCTTAGCGCTGCCTGAGGATCAGTCAGCGCACAGCCTCCTCGGAAGAGGAGGGGGAGAAGGAAGAGGAGGAGGAGGAGCCAGCAGATGAGGGACGCCTTGAGGGGGGCGGATGTGCCAATTCCTCTAGTACACAAGCACATTGCTAGCTGTGAGGCAAGGGATGCACTCATTCATGCCAGAATTTGCGTAATTTTACGTATCAACCACATATGGCTGCCACATGGAAATTAATGCCTGGCTGACCTTCTTAACACACCATACAGCATCTGTACAATAAACTGGTTGCCGATCACACTCACCACCATCATTACAGATGAAAGGCGCCCTGACCCGTCACTGTGCAACTTCCATTTCTGAGTACACATAGGCCAACTCTTTGAATCATTGCCATCGCTTTTCTTTAATACATTTGTATCAGACTAAAACGCCCACGTGACTACCCTTGTGACTATTTAGAAACATATAAACATAGAATTTAGGAGCAGGAGTAGGCCATTCAGCCCCTCGAGCCTATTCCGCCATTTAATGAGATCATGGCTGATCATCCAAATTCAGTACCCTGTCCCTGCTTTCTCCCCATATCCCTTGATCCCTTTAGCCTTAAGAAATATATCCAACTCCTTCTTGAATATATTTAATAAGTTGGCCTCAACTGCCTTCTGTGGTAGAGAATTCCACAGGTTCACCACTCTCTGGGTGAAGAAATTCCTCCGCATCTCAGTCCTAAATGGCTTACCCCTTATCCTTTGACTGTGACCCCTGGTTCTGGACACCCCACCATCGGGAACATCCTTCCTGCATCTAGTCTGTCTAGTCCTGTTATAATTTTATAAATTTCAATGAGATCCCCTCTCATTCTTCTAAACTCTAGCAAATATAAGCCTAATCGACCCAATTGCTCTTCATACATCATTCCTGCCATCCCAGGTATCAGTTTCCATGGCAAGAACATCCTTCCTCAGGTAAGGCAACCAAAACTGCACACAATACTCAAGGTGTGGTCTCACCAAGGCCCTGTACAACTGCAGCAAAACATCCTTGCTCCTGTGTCTTAACTTTCTCTTACGTGTGCTTCTACGTAGTGCTTCCCCTGTGGCTTCTGCAGATGTAGAGGCACTTTGCTCACTTATATGCTGCACTTGCTTAGATGCATTTAGCAGGCATCCTCTGGATTTGGGAGCCTGGGAGGGCTCCGCAACAGTCTGCTCCTCCTTGGGCTGTGCAGGGGCTGAGACAGCCATCCCAGTTGGGTGAGGAATCTGGGGCTCCGCAGGGCATGGGAGTGTGAGCGCTTTGAGAGGTGCCCACACTTCCTTGTAATGGACTACCAACATCCCTCTCATGGGTCGCCTGCACTTCACTGCTAGCAAGTGGCTGGAGAGCACCTTGCTGCACATCAGTGGGGCCATGAGGACCCATCCCTGTACTGACAGTCCTCATAACAGGGACGTATATGTACCTCTGGTTCCTCTCCTCAATAGATGCTCATCTAAACTCCATCGCAGACCATCTATTTAGAAGAGTCACCATGTTCATTTGAGTCTGGTGATTTATGCCCTCCATGGAGGTTGCCATCATTTCCATGGTGGCACCTACGTTCACCATTGCGTGCACCACCACATTGCTCATATTTGACATGGACTCCTCCATTCTCTGCACACTCACAGTTACCATGGATGCAAACCTTGTCAGAGACTCCTGCACTTCTTCTTGAAGTTCCAGCACCGTTCTCTTTCTGGATGGCCCCAGAGGAACAATGTCTACATGCAGCTGAGCAGAGCTAGGAGCATCCTGTGACCTCTGACAAGGACTCTCCAGTGCTGTCGCTGTCTCCACCATCTGCTGATGCTTATTTGTGAGCTGTGAAACACCAGGTGAAAACATTACTCTATGTCGCGAAGGACCCACCGAGGTGTGCATTTCTGCGCTGGAGCTGGGTGCGCTGATTTCTGCTGACGCTGCTCCCTCAGAGGCTGCAGCTTCCGCTGAAGAATCGTCCAGCTCTTCCTCCTGGACAGTGGGGTGGGGGGCTCTCAATGGTCCTGTGGGGTAGTAAAGGCATGAGTTAGACATGTGATAATTAGGCAGCAGACACATCCTATTGTGCAGATGATCTGAACTCAATCTGTATGAACATCAGATGCCATATCAGTCACTCATGAAATCAAAATGAGAGGGTTGCAAATCTATTCTGTCACCGACTTGTTAGACTGCACCATCTCTCAGTACCCCACTTCTAGCTCCTCTGCACCTCCAACAATGTCGAGATCAGTCTCCTCAGTGTTTGGTAAAGTCACCAGGGATGGTGGGCCTCCTCCTGTCCTCCCTCTCTACCGCTTATTGTGGGCTCTCTTTCCCTACAATGAGGGACACAAGTGGAGCTTCAGCGAGATTGATGGAGTGAATGTAAAGAATCCATAACATAGAAGCTTAGAGGGAGACAAAGATAGAGTGAGGTGCCAAAACCAAGGGCCTTCCCTGTGAGTTGTTAGTTGTTGTCATTGCATAACAGTGAGAGCGAGTGTGAGGGCAGCATATGTAAGGTTCGCAAGAATTTCGGAAAATTTCTACAGCTCCCGAAGATTATTTTTGATTAAAGAAAACCTGGGTGGAATATACCTTAAAAACCCTGGGTATCAAAATGGCTGTCAGGCCTCGTGGCAGAAGACAAAGACAGCCTCTCCCATCACAGGCTGACAAAAGGATTTGAAAACACCAGCCTGTGTGAATGCATGAAGTACTTGAAACTGTCAATCAACTGCAGTTTAGGAAGTTTCACCCACAGGACAAAAGATGTTTGTTTACAGAACTCTCTACAATGTTGACTCAAAGGCTTAAGTACTTAAAGCTGTCAATCAATTGCGGTTGGACTGCAACCGCAGGACAATGGTTTGTTTACAAACCACTTGAGTGATGTTGACTGAACACTTAAGGATGCCTGAGACATTTTGTATTAAGCACAAACCAGTTAAAATGAACGAGTAACACATTCAAACCCATTACAGTCAATGGGGACAGATCGATCCCTTTTGTATAGCCCAGATACATCCAGATTTGGGCGCGAAGATTACAGCTCCCAATGGGGTATAAAGATAGCCTCTCGGGAAGCCATTCTCTCTCTCTCTCTGCTGCCTCACCTCCGTGCCCTACCTACAAGAAGAACAGCTCAACAGCCCGCCCAAAGAAGTGGAATACCAGCAGTTACTTTGAATTACTGGGGTATCTCTACTTTGGGGTGGTGAATAATCCAAGGCAGACCGCAGGGGCATGGAGCAGGCATTCACTGGTGAGCATAAAACTTTCTGGCCCATTACAAGGCAACCTAGATAGGTATTAGAGATTGGAATTAAAGGGGGATTTTGTTAAATTGTAATTTTAGTCAATTTTCCCTCGATGTGTCCATTTCTCCTCCCCTATTAAGTAAAAGTGTGCTGTTTTAAGCAAAAGTGTGCTGTATTAAGCAAAGGTGTGCGGTATTAAGCAAAAGTGCTGTATTAAGCAAAGGTGTGCTGTATTAAGCAAAGGTGTGCTGTATTAAGCAAAGGTGTACTGTATTAAGCAAAAGTGTGCTGTATTCATTATTTTCAATTTATTTCTTTTTATTTCAATAAATACTGGTCTTCTTTGCACCCAACCAAGAGTCTCGTTTTGTCTACATCGCTACTGAAATAAGCCCGGCAGTCAGATCCAGAAAAGGGGAGCGATTCAAAACCACACAGGGCTCTGGAGCAGCTCAGATACTTCTGACTGGCCAGGGACAATAACCCCAGTAATAAGCCCCCCCATTTCTACACATAGTAGGATGGTGAAGTGATTCAGTACAGTGAGAGAGATAGAGAGGTAAGGGTGCAAGGGAAGTAAGGATAAGTTAGGATGTGGAGGAGTAGGTTGACAATGCAGAGTGCTGGTGATGAGAAGAGATGGGAAGCAGATTGAAGGTAAGTGTGGTGTGATCCTCACTGTTGCTGAGTGTAGCACATCAGTGAAACTTTTTCGGCACTGCGCCCAGGTGCGTGAGCACAAAGACCTTGCGCTTACCTCCTCAGCAATTTGCAGCCAGGCTGCCTTTGTCTGCCGAGGAGGCTTCTTCCGGCCATCGGGAGGGAACAGAACCTCCCTGTGCCCTCTTACTCCCTCCACAAGAACATGGAGTGAGTCACCATCAAATCGAGGAGCAGCCTTAGATCTTGCAGCAGTCATGTTCCAAAGAAATGTTTTCAGAAGCAGCAGTAAGGAAATGAAATCCAAAGGCTACATGGGCCCCTTAAAGGCTCCTGAATTGAAGACGTCAGCAGAGGCGAGCAGCAGACCCGCACCCACTGATTGGGCTGGGTAGCACGCACACTGGGCTTAATAAGACCAGTTAAGTGAAAATTGTTATTTCAGAATGACTGAAACCGGCAGCGGGACCGGAACCCGCCGACCAGCCAACCCAACTCCAACTCAACTCCAACCCGCCTCCTATGGCAAAATCGCGGCCAAAGTATTTGTTTAATTTCCCTGCCATTTCCTTATTCCCCATTATAATTTTTCCTGTCTCAGCCTGTAAGGGACCCACGTTTACTTTTGTTAATCTTTTCCTTTTTACATACCTATAGAAGCTATTACAGTCTGTTTTTATGTTTCTTGCTAGTTTACTCTCATTCTATTTTCCCTTTCTTTATCAATTTCTTGGTCCTCCTTTGCTGAATTCTAAAATCCTCCCAATCCTCAGGCTTACTGTTCTTTTTGGCAACATTATAAGCCTCTTCCTTTGATCTAATAATATCTTTAACTTCTCTTGTTAGCCACGGTTGGACCACTTTTCCCGTGGGGTTTTTGTGCCTTAAAAGAATGTATATATTTGTTGTAAATTATGTATTCATTCTTTAAATGCTAGCCATTGCTTGTCTACTGTCATACCTTTTAATGTAGTTTCCCAATCTACCTTAGCCAACTTGCCCCTCATACCTACATAGTTTGCTTTGTTTAGATTTGTGACCCTAGTTTTGGATTTAACTAAATCACTTTCGAACTTAATATAAAATTCTATCATATTATGGCCACTCTTCCCTAAAGGCCACTTTACCACAAGTTTATTAAATAACCCTTTCTCATTGCAGAATACTAGATCTAAAATAGCCTGTTCTCTAGTTGGTTCCTCAACATACTGATCCAGAAAACTATCTTGTATACATTCCATGAATTCGTCCTCCACACTATTACTGCAAATTTGGTTTGCCCAGTCTATATGTAGTTTAAAGTCCCCCATGATTACTGTATTACTCTTGTTACATGTGCCTCTAATTTCCTGATTTATTCTCTGCCCTACATTACAACTGCTGTTTAGGGGCCTATAAACAACTCCCACCAATGTTTTCTGCCCCTTGCTGTTTCTTAGCTACACCCAAACTGATTCTACTTCTTGATTTTTGGTGCTAAGATCTTTTCTCTCTACTGTCTTATCCCATCCTTTATTATCAGGGCGACCCCTCCTCCTTTTCCATTTTGCCTATCTCTTCTAAAAGTTAAGTATCCTGAAATATTTAGTTCCTCATCCTCAAGTACCTGTCCAACTCCCTTTTAAATTTATTTATGGAACCAGCTTCCACCACCTTTTCAGGTACAGCGTTCCTATCCCGACAACTCTGAGTGAAAAAAATGCTCTTCATCTCCCCTATGACCTCTCGTTATTGACCCTCTTGCCAGAGGGAATATGTTTTCCCTAATTACTCTATCAAAACCTCTCATCATCTTGAAAACCTCTATTAGGTCACCTCTTAACCTCTGTTCCAAGGAGAACAGTCCTAACTTTTCCAACCTCTCCTCATAGCTGAAGTCCCTCACCCTTGGTAACATCCTGGTAAATCTCCTCTGCACCCTTTCTAAGGCCTTTACATATTTCCTGAATTGTGGTGTCCAGAATTGTCCACAATACTCCAGCCGAGGCCTAACTGGTGATTTATAAAGTTCCAGCATGATCTCTTTGCTTTTATATTCTATGCCTCTATTTATAAACCCAAGTAACCTGTATGCTTTTTTAACCACCTTATCAACTTGCCCTGCCACCTTTAAGGATTTGTGTATATGGACACCAAGTTCTCTCTGCTCATCTACACTTTTCAAAATCGTGCCATTTATATTATACTGTCTTTCCATATTAGTCCTCCCAAAATGCAGCACTTCACACTTCTCCACATTGAATTCCATCTGCCATGCTGCTGCCAATTTCACCATCCTGTCCATGTCATCCTGAAGCCTCTAACTATCCTTATCACTATCTACTACTTCACCAGGTTTCGTAACATTTGCAAACTTTATAATGCTGCACCCTACGTCCTAGTCTGATCTCCTGTTTTACTTGGAAGTTGCACACACAGACCACTTTATCATCCTTGACTGCCGTCTGGACACACCCTGGTGTACCATCTTGCTGTCCAGAGGAGGCGGGGTCCCCAATGGTGGGCTCTCTATGCAGGAGTCCTCCCTTTGTCAATTGGGGATTTGGTGTGGAGAGTGCTGCATAGGGCAGTCCCTTGCAATAAGGTTTTAAGTAGTTTCACAGACTCCCAGGCCGTCTGCAATTTCTGCGACCTGGAGAAGTCCGTGTTCCATGTATACATTGAGTGTGAGAGGTTGCAGCCCCGGTTCCACTATTTGAAGGGGCTTCTCCTCAATTTTTGGCTGCACCTCAGTCCCATGTTTCTGATCTTTGGTCACCCGGTGGGGAGGGGAGTGGGCAGGTCAGAGAACCTCCTCATAGGACTGCTCCTGGGCCTGGCTAAGTTGGCCATTAACAGGTCCAGGCAGCGCGCAGTCGGTGGGGGGGGGCAGTTTATTCAGTCTGACTGCCTGCCTCTCTTCCGGGGCTATATTCGCCCCTGCATGTCCCTGGAAATGGAGCATGTGGTGTCCACTGGCACGCTTGAGGCCTTCCACGATCAGTCTTCATCAGATGTGCTTCATCACCCCCGAAACAAAATTTTAATTTAATCTGTTTAAGTTTATTTTAAATTTGAACTATTTTATAGTTTATTGGTTGTGCCCCTTCAAAAGGGGGCACTGCTATCTTTTTTTATTGGTGATGGCACCAGCCATCAATCCTGGAAATTAACCAATAAGAGGTTGCGCTCACAGAATATGCTAATGGTCTGACCCTGCGTGTCACTCCCTGGTGGAAGTTCCACCCCACTATTATTCGAATCTTTTCACTGGACCAAGGAAATTTATGGCCAATATACTTATTCATTCATTTTAAATTTATTCCATCACATTCAATATTTCACAGATTTTGAATTTCCAGTACATCCAGTCCCTTGAACAATGTGTGAGTACATAGCTTCTTTTGTGACAAGCAAATATTATTTCAAAACACTGTTGTCAAATATACAGCAGTTCATAAGTTTTCAGAATGTGGATGGTGGTAATAGCATAAGAATTAAAAACATAACATTGTGGGCAAATATTTCAAGTCAGCACTCCCTGTGCAGAGCCTTGCTAGACCAGAGGGCAGAAAGAGCAACTGAGTGTGGAGGTTGCCAAAGCCAAGTCACAGCTCTCCCAATGCTCTGGTCATTAAAATTTATCATTCCAAAATCTGGAGCACCATATTTCGGTATCTCAACCTTCATACCCACTAGCTCATAAAATCTACTACCTGATGTCTATGATCAAGGTGTTCTTCAAGTTTTAGGATAAATGGATTGAGATTCATTTTATTGTCTAGGATTTTAGTATTATTAATGTGGCTCCTGAGCTGTTATATATGAACCAACACAAATTAAAAAGATCCAGCCTCAGCTCACCCATCAATTGGAATGAAGCACAATATTAATTGATATTAACTCATCTCAGAGATATCAAGGACTAATAGGACACATTTGAATACATCACTAGCAACTATTTTATTTCAATACTTCTAGGAGACCATGACACACCACTATACATTCATAAACTAACCCCCCACAGGTCCCAATTTCCTTAGGAACAGAGGACTGTACACAACTAGAAACAGCTACCTCCATCTATTAGTCCCAAAGTTAACAGCTTTCTCTCACCACTTTACCTCTAATAGCACGCAATAGTCCTGTTTGCCAAAAATATACCCATCATCCTCTTAAATTTAATAACATTCTCTGCTTCCATTGCATCCCTGGGTAGACTGTTCACATGTTTGCAATCCTCTGCATAAAGAAATTATGGCTGGGAAGTGCACCAGAAACTCGGTTTACACGTATAAATAGGGTTTCTGCCATACATTCAGCAAAGTTACGGTGGCGGAGCAGAAGCTGCTCTGAGGAAAATCCCAGCCTACATCTTAACTGCATATATACCTTTTCACATCTAAGCCTGAGTTCATATCTCCATGTTATAGAACTTGTATTAATATTGAACAGTATTCCATGATTCAGTTTATTCATTCCCTTGACGATCTTAACTATCTTAAACAAATTACCTCTAAGCTGACTATTTTGCAATAAATCTCTAGTACCCTTAGACTTTCCTCATAGCTCACATCCAATTACATTTACCAACTTAGGTGCCCTTCCAAGGCCAAGATGTCCTCCTGTGGTATGGTGCTTAGCTCAGAACTGTACACAATAGTGCAGGTGGGGGCAGAGCAATGCTTTGTACAAGGTATGATAACTTCCTGGGACTTATGTTCATCCTTCAAGCTATAAATCCGAGGATCCTGTTTGCCTTTTTCACCACCATTGCATATGGGACTGATGGATTGAGGGTGTTTTCAAAATAATCCCCCAGATAATTCTGTATGATTTCCTGTAGATTGTTCCTATGTAATTTATATTCAGACTGTTTGTTCTGCTTCTACAGCTTCATCATTTTGCCTTTTGCTACATTAAAAGACAGCTCTTATTTTTTGTCCCAATCCACAGTTACCTTTGCATCCTCCAATTGTTACAGTGTGCATTGATGCTTCAATAAACATACACTACTGGATGACATTCAACTGTACATTACACATTTTTACTTTAAAATACACTGGGGCAGATTTTCCTATTTTGTGTTTGGGCTTAAATAAGCACCTCAGCAGAGCACATAGAGGAACAATTCTTGACAGGAGTGCAGGTCAGGGAGATGGCTGGTTCACTGTAAAGCTGATTCTGAGATCCATGCTCCTTGGCTCCAGCTATAGATCCAGGAACTGACACAGGCCAGAAGTTCTGTTGAACTGCAGCCTACATACACACTCTACCCCACTGAGAAAAAAAGGAGGTGATTTTCTGAATGGGAAGCTTTTGGAGGCGGGACTCCCACTTGTCGGGTTTCGGTCCCGCCCCCATCAGCTTCTGGCCAACCAGCAGGATTTTCCCCTGATTGACCTTGTTAACCCCTCCCGGCGAGCTTAGCAGGCCAATTAGGGTGAAGCCAGTTGCAGAGCATGTCAACGTATGACGTGTCATCTGTCAAGAATTTTTGGAAGAAGAAATGTCATCGTTTGACAGCTCTGTGAAGCTGTCAAACAGTGACATTCTGTGTAGCTCGATGAGTCCATGTGTTCAGGACTCATCAAACATTTCTACTTTGCAGAAATCAGCTGGCTGTTGGATTGGAGGATGCAGCAGCAAGTCTGTAATCTCTACAATGGAGAAGTCGGGGACTCCAGCTCCACAGCGGCTGAAGGCTGTAGGTAGAAACAAAGGTAAGTTAACATTTTCCAACACTTCTACACTCACCTCACATATTTACCACTCCACACTTGCACCCATCACTCACCTCCACATTGTACTTTCAGACCCCTCTGACCTCCGCAGACCCACTGCTTGCCTCGTACACCCTGGTGGGGTTCTCCCAGGTCAGGAAGCCTGCACTTCGGGATGAAAAATGGGGATAATCCTATTTTCTGCCTGTTAACTACCTGTTAACAGGCAGTTAATTGGCTTTAATCCCTTCCCGCTTCCAAGGAGACGGGACCCGGGGTGGGACGGCTTCCCGCCTCCAGGCAAGAGGGCACAGAGGTGGCTAGGGGGGCGGGTGGCAAACCCGCCCCCAAATTCTGCCACTTTCCCGGCAGTCCCGCCTCCTCGGGGCTGAGAAAATCGCCCCCAAGCATTCGAGGGAAAGACAGAGTGCAAGTTTGACATAGTTTACTGGCTCCAAATAGGGCCCATTTACTTGCTGGCCAAAAGCAATATTGGTGGATTCCTAGCTACCTGCCCATTCTTAGACTGGTACAAAGGAAACTAAAAATGGGGAGGTAAATAACTATTAGAATAATGAAGAAAGATTACATTTAAAAATTGAATTGATAATTCTGCACAAAATTATAACTTAAGTTTTACTGTATGCCTGATATTCCAGTATACCTTTGAGTTACCAAGAATTTCATAATACTGTACATCATCACATATATGGAATACTATCTCCAAAACACATGGAATTAGGTACAAACTTGTGAAATGAAAGTGGTAATAGAATATCAAGGTTCTCATTACTTGTAAATCCTTCTCATCCATCATGTTGGAATCTTTAATAAAATCAAATTATTGTCCATCTCAAAAGATGTCATAGTTCATTTTGAGGAAAGATAGCATGTCAGTACATAAAATGTGTAAAGCCAGATACTACCAGAAAAATTCACCGAGGAATACATTTTATGTGATGAAAATGGCCTTGAAAACTGTTGAGCAAGATAAAAAGTCTGCTGAAGGTTTGGTGTCATGCCATAGCAATTGCTTATTTTTAACTGAATCATCCAGCAGGCTCACTGTTCACCGGGAGAGCGCAGGCAGTGAGGAAAAATGCCAGGAGAGAGCGGGCTGTGAGGAAAAATGCCGGGAGAGAGCGGGCTGTGAGGAAAAATGCCGGGAGAGAGCAGACTGTGAGGAAAAATGCTGGGAGAGAGCGGGCTGTGAGGAAAAATGGCGGGAGAGAGCCGACTGTTGTAGTGTATGTAACCGTTCCACCTTTAAGAGAACTATTTTAAGGGTTGCACTACTTTATCTTGGCTGCTGTATACTGTAATACCGGTGGTGACCACACCGGTATAGAAGTGCTGTGTAATGATTTATGGGGCAGTTCCGCCCTGACCTTCAACTAGTAAAGACCTGTTAAAGTTTACTCTTGTGGTCTGTGTAGTAATTCGCAATATAACACACAGACTTAACAGTGGCGACGAGTACGATCTTACCCTGCGGCAGAGATACATCCAAGGCAGTTTAACGGGCGTCGAGAGGAGGCATCCGCCCTCATCATTCTGCTGAGAAAAGACTCGGGTCTGCAGAGAAACGGAAGATTTTTGACACGAAGCCTTCCATCAGCAACAGGCAGTGATCATCCCTTCTATCACGGTGGTGGGTAAGCCGATCAGCGACGAGCAGAAAGTCGGCCACGTTGACTGTGAGTAGGGGAGAAAATAAAAAAAACGGAGGATATAAGGGCGGAGAACTCGACCACGGCTGGGGAAAAGAGCCGGACAGAAGTCGGGGCCAGAGGCGCTGAGACTGGGGCAGCGTAAGGCACGGAAGCCGCGGTGAATACAACCGCAGCCGGTGTGAGAGACCGGGCTACAAGTGGGCTGGGAGACGCAACAGCGTCGAGAGAGAGCTCGACCGCGACCGGTGAAAAAGGCCGGGCAGCTACCGAGGCCGCGAGGCGCAGCGACCGGGACAGCGGAAGGCGCGGGAGAAAATAGCGGGCTGGGAGACGCAACAACGTCGAGAGAGAGCTCGACCGCGATTGGTGAAAAAGGCCGGGCAGCTACCGAGGCTGCGAGGCGCAGCGACCGGGTCAGCGTAAGGCGCGGGTGAAAATTAAAAAAATTAAAAAACCGCGGAGAACTCAGCCGCAGCCGGGGGAAAGGACCGGACTGCAAGAGGGGCTGGGAGGCACGACTTGAAAACCGCTGGGGAGGGCGAACGCAGCAATTCGGCAATCGCCATTACAGCCAGCGGGGGGGAGAAAGGCAAACGCGGGAAGCTGCCATTTTCGTAAGCGGGGGAAGAAGACGAGCGCGGGAAGTGGCCATTTTCGGAGGCGGGGGAAGAAGACAAGCGCGGGAAACCGCCATTTTGTAAAAAAAAAAATAATTCTTTTGTTTCTCAAGAAGATCGCGAGGATGCCTAAGCGTGGTAACATCAACGATTTCGATCCCGATGTTGAAGATTGGGCCACGTATGTAGAACGCATAGAGATATATTGTAAGGCAAATAAAATATCAGATGAAGATAAAGCACTAACCTTACTAAACTCAATGGGTGCGAAGACACACGGGCTATTGAAGCATCTTCTATCACCAGCTAAACCGGCGGATCAGACTTTCGCTAATATTGTTGCTGTCCTGAAGAATCATTTGAACCCCACACTGCTGATGTTAGCGGAACTATTTAAATTTTATGCGAAAACGCAACTGAAAGAGGAAAGCAACGCGGAGTATTTAATTGAACTGCGCAAACTAGCGAAATACTGTCAGTTTGGGGAAAGCCTGACAGAGGCACTGAGAGACAAATTCGTGTGTGGATTGTCGAAAGAAGGAACACAAAAGCGGTTGCTTGAAGAGAATGATCTTACACTTGATAAGGCTGTCACTATTGCATCATCGCACGAAGCAGCAGCGAGAGGCACCGCGGAAATGCAGCTGAAGGCAGCGGTACTCAGCGTAGATCAAATGGCTTCTGGTACAACGAAATGTTATCGTTGTGGGAAGACAACACACAATCAGAACCAATGCTGGTTTAAAAACCAGGAACGTAGAAAATGTGGCAAGCTTGGTCACATAGCTAATGTATGCCGGTCAGGAAAGAAGACCAGCAACAAAAGTCACCACAGGAAAAGTGCAGAAAGGTACATAAGGTGGCTGAGAAGAGTTCGGATGAATAGAATTCGGATTCAGACCCCAACAGCAAGGAACTGGGTAGTCTGAGAATTCACAACGTGAGTAAGGAAGCTGACCGACAAACTATCTGGGTCACACTGCAGATAGCAGGAGTCCAAGTGAAGATGGAATTGGACACCGGATCGGCGTTGACGGTTATGAATAAGCAAGATTACAAAAAGTTATTCAAACATATTCCCCTACGGGATACGGAGATAGTATTGCAGACATACACGGGGCAAAAAGTATACCCCATCGGAAAGATAAAAGTCAAGGTGATACACAAGGGCAAAGAACACCAAGGAATGGACTTATATGTACTACCTGAGGGAGGTCCACCACTTCTGGGGCGGGAGTGGATCAGGAAAATAAATATGGACTGGCACTCCCTAAAAGCAATGACGGTAGATTCCGGAAACAAAAATGTCAAACCTGAACGATTGTACAGAATATTGGATGAGGCTAAAGAAGTGTTCCAACTGGGACTGGGAACACTAAGAGGAATTAAGGCAAAAATCAAGATTGCAGAACATGCAAACCCAAAACTTTTCAAAGCCAGACCGGTACCTTATGCGATACGACCCGCTGTGGAAGCTGAGCTGGAAGGGCTAGAACGTTCAGGAGTACTGTCTAAGGTGGACTGGAGTGAGTGGGCCACGCCCATTGTTCCCGTCATGAAGCGTTCATCGAGTAACAAGCCAGGGGAACCGGGGAAGGTCCGCACCTGTGGAGACTTCAAGATCACAGTTAATCCGGTGCTTCACACGGTGCAATATCCGCTTCCGCGGATTGAGGATATCTTTGCTTCATTGTCTGGCGGGAAACACTTCACCAAGATAGACCTAGCGCAAGCGTATTTACAGATGGAAGTTGAGGATGAGTCGCGCCAGTATCTCACAATCAACACACACAGAGGCTTGTATCGATATAATAGACTGGTTTTTGGAGTGGCTTCGGCCCCAGCAATTTGGCAGAGGGCCATGGAGCAGGTATTACAGGGAATTCCAAGCACTCAATGTTACTTGGACGATATCCTGATTACAGGAGATGACGATGAGGAACACCTTGCAAATTTGAAACTGGTGCTCACCAGGTTGAAGGAATATGGCCTTCGGGTTAATCGCCAAAAATGTGAGTTCTTTCAGAAACGGATCTTGTACTGTGGTCATGTCATTGACCAGGAGGGGCTGCACAAGTCACCTGACAAGATCGAAGCTGTTGTGAAGGCTCCCGCTCCGGAAAATGTATCCCAGTTGAGGTCGTTCCTAGGGCTGATTAACTATTACCATAAGTTTCTGCCAAATCTATCCACGGTGCTGCACCCGCTGAATGCTCTTTTGCAGAAAGAAGTACCATGGAAGTGGAGCGAGGACTGTAAGAAGGCCTTTCGCAAGAGCAAGGCATTGATCACCTCAGAGGAAGTGTTGGCTCACTTCAACCCAACACTACCTATTCGTTTAGCTTGTGATGCTTCCCCTTATGGTATTGGAGCAGTACTCTCACACAAGTTGCCAAATGTCTCGGAAAGGCCAGTCGCATTTGCATCCAGATCATTGACCTCCGCTGAGCGCAACTATGCTCAGATAGATAGGGAGGCTCTCAGCCTGGTGTGGGGAGTAAAGAAGTTTAATCATTACCTGCAGGGCCAGAAGTTTACACTGCTGACAGACCACCAGCCATTGGTATCCATATTCAACCCGAAAAAGGGCGTTTCCATTATGACAGCGCAAAGGCTACAGAGGTGGTCCCTGTTCCTAGGGGCACACCAATATGACATAGAATACAAAGGATCGAAACAGCATGGGAATGCTGACGGGTTATCGCGCCTACCGTTGCCAGCGGTAGAAGAGGCGCCTACAGTGGACCCAGTGGAGATGTTCCACGCAACCATAGTGGAATGTCTACCAGTAACAAATTCTACCATCGAAAAGGAAACGAGAAATGACCCGACTCTCTCACGAGTCTACGATTTAACGGTGAAGGGATGGCCAGCACCTGGCGAACCACTGTTGCCAGCATTCTCGCAAAGAAGAGAGCAGCTGTCAGTGTGCCGAGGAACTTTGATGTGTGGATCCAGAGTGGTGATTCCACCCAAACTCCAGCATAAAGTGCTAAAGGAGCTTCACGAGGGGCATCTGGGTGGAGTAAAAATGAAGAACCTAGCCAGAGCGCTTGTGTGGTGGCCAGGTATCGATGGAGACATCGAAGAAATGACCAAGAGCTGTCCAGGATGCCAGAAGGTCCAAAATGCCCCACCACAAGCCCCTCTACATCCATGGGAGTGGCCCTCATCTCCATGGCAAAGGGTACATATCGACTTTGCTGGTCCATTTATGGACTCAATGTTCTTAATCGCGGTGGATGCACACTCCAAGTGGCTGGAGGTAATAAAGATGTCCTCTACCACCACGGGAAAAACCATCACAGTATTAAGGACCATATTTGCCAGGAATGGCCTGCCAGAACAGATCTGTTCTGATAATGGACCGCAATTTGTATCCGAAGAATTCAGGAAGTTCTTAAAAAGCAATGGGGTTAAGCACTACACGTCCGCCCCATACCATCCCGCCACCAATGGATTAGCTGAAAGGTTTGTCCAGACCTTCAAGAAGGCCATAAAGGCCATGGGTAATGAAGACATAAATCTACAACATAAGGTAGATAACTTCTTGTTGGCATACAGGAATGCAACACATGCGGTTACAAACCAAACTCCCGCCATGATGTTTTTCAATAGAAGACTAAGATGCCGGCTGGATTTGCTCAAGCCAAACATCAGAAGGGACGTAGAGAACCGGCAATTTCAAGGCATGAATGAAAGGCCAACTAGAACCTTCCAGATAGGTCAACAAGTTCTGGCCCGGGACTACCGTACCGAGAAATGGCAGCCTGGAACTATTTGCACACGACTTGGACCGCTGATGTATACCGTGGACATTGGTGAAAGCATAATAAGGCGCCATGTTGACCAGATCATAGAGTCATCCGAAAAGGGACAACCTACTCCACAACTCTATACGCCTAATGATGAAGCAGAGATACCCATAGTGTCTACCTCCGATCCGGTGATACTGGAACCAGATGAACCCGACACTGGCATTCAAGCCGAATCGACCTTGCCAAAAGAACCTACTACACCATCGAAAACTACTACACCACCGAGGCGTTATCCGGACCGAGTCAGGAAGCCTCCAGAGAGACTGAATCTGTGAACTGTTTTTACATGAAGTTGTGTATATATGTTATGATGTTATGTTTAATGGGGAATATATACGGTTAAGCTAAAAAGGGAGGATTGTAGTGTATGCAACCGTTCCACCTTTAAGAGAACTATTTTAAGGGTTGCACTACTTTATCTTGGCTGCTGTATACTGTAATACCGGTGGTGACCACACCGGTATATAAGTGCTGTGTAATGATTTATGGGGCAGTTCCGCCCTGACCTTCAACTAGTAAAGACCTGTTAAAGTTTACTCTTGTGGTCTGTGTAGTAATTCGCAATATAACACACAGACTTAACAGCTGTGAGGAAAAATGCTCTGTGGAAAAAACAGAAGCCTCTGGTTCCAGATGAATGCGCAGTACGCTTCCGCGCAGCTTCTGCTCTTTGGCAGGAGTCACTCCGTTAATGGAAGGAAATAAGCAACCCGTAGGGATTACTTCCATACTGATTTGAAAATTCTACAAGTGCTCCTGCTTGCGGAGACTTTCATTGGCATTGACAAATTTGTAACAGTTGACCGTGGGGAATGTGAGAAATATTCCATTTTCAGTTAGCTATCATAACAGCTGCACAGGAAATCTTAGATATATCCACTTATGAGTTTGATGTTAAAGAGTGGATTGTCCATATTTTGGATGAGGCATTAAAACAAGGCCCCATCTGCCTCTTCAGGTGGACGTTAAGGGTCTCATGGCACTATTCAAAGAATAGGGAGGTGTCCCAGTGTCCTGACCAACATTTTTCCCTAAACCAACACCTGCAAAACAGATTAACTGGCCAATCATCTGATTTGCATTTGTGGGATCCTGTCATGCGTAAATAGGTTATGTGCATATTTGCTTACAGAATAACAGTGACTACACTTCAAAAAGTAATTTATTGGCTGCAGGATGTCTTCAGGATGTGAAAGGTGCTATATAAATGCAAGTTCTGTCTTTCAAGGGTTCTGTACTTGTGCTTAGGAGTTATTCTCTATATCCTATAGAGTTGCACTGGAGGAAATGCCATTTGTACAAGCCCAAGAAATATTTATTTAACACTGGCTAAATACTGAAAGACTATGCACTGTCCAAACCAAACATTGCTCTAAAACTGAAATAGATAAAGTGGCAGCTTCACGCAGAAACTTTAAATGAAGCATGGAGTATGCTATAAAATTACTTTAAATTTGAAAGTGTATTGTAATGATTGAATTAGAAACTGAAGTTCACTTTGACTGGGCTCAGAATTAAAAGGCTCATTTGACTTTAATGGAGTGTAAAATCGATCCAGGTGTAAAATAAGCACCTGACTCAAACCCAACCTGTTCCCATTGGGTGGATTAGGTTAAAATCTTAGCTGAAGTGTCATTGTTGAAAACTACTGAGAATTTAATAATCAGGTTTATAACTAAAAGCCACTGATAGAGCCATTGTTGGTGAAATCAGAGAGAATTGTGAAGTGACTTTTATGACACTAAACATATTACAACAAAAGGTTTCAACTGAGAGGGCTGGATTTTAATGGGGAAGGCGGGTTGGGGGCGGGGGATTCTGATGGGGGCAGGAAAACCGGGAGAACGGGTTTCCCGCAGGCCCTGCCTACTTTAACGGCGGGGCCTGATTTGCGTCTGAAGCCTCCGTTTCCTGCCCGCAGCCAGCTAGATGGAGAGGCTGGCTGGCTGTGGGCGGGTAGGCCTGTGGCATTAGGCCGCACAGAGGAGGGAGGGAGGGATCGCGTGGGTGGGGGTGGGGTGGTGGGGGGAGATCAGATTGAGACCGACCACCAGAGGATCGCGGTTGGCCTCATGATGATCGTGGGGGAGGGTGCACGGGAAAGCAATCGGAGACCTCATGAAGGGGTCTATGGTCACGGGGGGTGGGCTAGGCAGGGACCCTGGATCCAGGAGGTAGGTATAAAGGCACTTACCTCCTGGATGCAGCAGTCCTCGTCTTGCTGTAGCTGTCGGATTTTACGAAGTGTGTAAAACCCGACCAGATAGAGCTAAAAACAAAATGGTGGTTAAAGAAGAGGCTTCCAGCCTCATTATGACTGTAAGAGTCATGAAAGTTTAAGAAAGTGTAAAGAAGAAAGAAAATACCTTAAAATATTGGTTAAATATTATGGTACAGTATGTATGTACATTTGTTTATTATTGATGCATATTCTAGTATAATATAGTTAATTTACCTGACTGACTTATTGTATTGAGAAACCCCCTCTTTTCTTGTTCCAATAGTATAGTCTGAGAGACCCCCTTTATTCTTGCTCCAATGGTATAGTCCTTAAGCTTGTCACATGATATATCCAGCCATTTTTACAGTTCAAGCACCACGAGGCTAGGAAAGGTAGAAGCTTTGACGTCTGTGGAGCAATACAGTTTTTGACCGTGTTTAAACGTGTTTTACTTTGAAATCCTGTTTGAAATGTATTACAGTAAACAGTTAAAAGACAAAGTTATGTTTTGGAACATTTTATTTCAACACGCGTCTACTCGTTGCTAAAAGCCTCAAAGCTAAAGCTCAGTGGCTGCATATTGAAAACTACGGAGTGCCACTACATTAGTCAAAAACTCACTCCCTATGAAGGAAAGGACGGAATTGTCGGCGAACATATATACAGGAATGGTCACGGAGCCAGACGGCAATAAAAGAAAGCGAAGGTACAGTGACTGTTACTTGCCTTGTTCATTCTATTCAGAAGCTAGATAAGAGCTGTGGGTAAAATGGCCGATGCCTCATGGAGCCGTGAGGGGCTTCGCCCGGCTGTACAAAGGATTGTTGGCCAAAAGAGGGAAGTAAAGCTCACCCCAAAGGCAATGGAAGAGAAGATACATAGAAGCCAGGAAGTTGCTTCAAGAGCACTATGGTAACGAGCTGAAGATAGCCACTGCATATATTGAAAAGGCTATTAAGTGGCCACAGATCAGATCGAAGGATGGGGAGGCATTGAACACATATGTTCTTTTTCTCATAGGATGTCGCAACACCATGGAGGATGTTGAATTCATGGAAGAGATGGACAATCCTATGACTATGAGAATCATCATCTCTAAGCTTCCTTACAGGATGAGAGAACAATGGAGAGGAACAGCCTTTGAGATAATGGAGAGACGGAAAGGTAGAGCCAGGTTTGCAGACTTAGTGAATTTCATAGACAAACAGGCTAAAGTTGCTATGGACCCATTGTTCGGAAACATCCAGGATGTCAGCCCAACTACTGATGGAAGAGTGAAAGCCAAGCCTGCTGAATCAAAGACTCTCAGGAAAGGTGGTTCCAAGGGAAGCAGCTTTGCAACTATCGTCACTCAAGCTGGAGAAGAAAAGTCTCAGAACTCATCTCCCAAAAGGAGCAGCACAGTGACGCCTGCTAATGCCCTTCAGAAGCCATGTTTATTCTGCCAGAAGAATCACACATTGGATTTCTGCAGTGACATCAAAGCACAGCCACATAAAGACAGAATTGAATTTCTGAAGTACAATGGCCTATGTTTTGGATGTCTCGCTCAGGGGCACCTGAGTAGAAACTGTAAGCAAAGAACAACATGCAGAGAGTGCACTCGGAAACATCCCAGTCTGCTGCATATTCATAAAGAAGAACAAGTCTCTAAGAAGAGTGAAGAAAACAACAAAGACGAGAAGGTTGTTTCAAGTGCTCTGGTGTCGCTAGAACCAGAGACTTGTGGATTCACTGGGACCGGTGACAGTGATTGTATTCATGCCATCGTACCTGTAAAGATCAAGTCTAAGAGGAGTGAGAAGTTTGTGGAGACTTATGCCTTCATGGATCCAGGTAGTTCAGCAACATTCTGCACAGAAACACTCATGCGACAGCTGAACGTTAGAGGCAGAAGAACAGAAATCCTATTACGCACCATGGGTCATGAGAAGTCAGTGCAAAGTTACATCCTGTCAGACTTAGAAGTGTGTGGACTTGAAGAGAAGGACTTCATAGACCTGCCTAATGTTTTCACACAGAGGGAGATTCCTGCTACAATAGGGAACTTAGCCCTGCAGAAGGATGCGGAGAGATGGCCTTACCTGGGAAAGGTGCGTCTCCATACATTGAAGCAGAAATTGGCCTATTAATTGGAACCAATGCCTACAAAACTATGGAGCCATGGCAGGTGATAAACAGCAAGGATGACGGACCCTACGCCGTCAGGACAGCCCTTGGATGGGTAGTCAATGGACCGGTAAGGAGAGATGATGGCAACAAGTCGAACAAGGAGGAACGACAAAACGTCACAGTTAATCGCATCTCTATCGCAAGCATTGAAGAGCTGTTGATACAGCAGTTCAACGCAGACTTCTCAGAATGCAGCTGTGAGGAAAAGACAGAGATGTCACAAGAAGACAATCAGTTCATGGATTTGATGACAAGGCCTACACAGTTCATTGATGGCCACTATCACATTGGTTTGCCGCTGAGAAGACAGACCGCGAAGATGCCAAACAAGCGCTGCATAGCAGAGCAGCACGCCATCAGTCTAAAGAGAAAGCTGAACAAGAACCCCAACTTTCATGAGGACTACAAAGGCTTCATGAGAAACATCATAGCGAAAGGCTATGCTGTAAAAGTGCCCGAGGAACAGTTGAACAGAGAAGATGGAAGGATCTGGTACATTCCTCATCACGGTGTGTATCACCCAAAGAAGAAAAAGATTTGTGTAGTGTTTGACTGCACCGCTTCATTCAGAGGAACTTCACTGAACGACCAGCTGCTTCAAGGTCCTGAGCTTACCAACACCCTCATTGGTGTCTTGACGAGGTTTAGACAAGAGCTCATTGCCATGATGTTAGATATAGAATCAATGTTCTACCAAGCCAGAGTCCCTGATGAAGATGCTGATCTTCTGCGTTTCCTTTGGTGGCCAGATGGCGACATTAGTCAAGCTATGGTGGAATGTAAAATGGCCGTACACTTGTTCGGAGCCACATCATCTTCCAGCTGTGCAAGCTACGCTCTCAGAAAGACTGCAGAAGATGGCAAAGGCAAGGCACCATCAGAGGCTGTGGAGACAATCTTCAGAAACTTTTACGTCGATGACTGTCTGAAGTCCGTGTCAACAGAAGACGATGCCATTGCACTGTCAAGAGACCTTAGAACTCTGTGTTCGAATGGAGGATTCCATCTGACTAAGTGGATAAGCAACAGCAGAGCAGTTCTAGCTTCTATCCCAGAAAAGGAAAGAGCCACTGAAGTCAAAGATCTGGACCTGAGCCACGATGTCCTTCCTAGCGAGAGAGCTCTTGGTGTACAATGGTGCATTGAGTCAGACACGTTCAACTTCAGAATAATGGTGAACGAAAGACCATCCACAAGACGAGGGATTCTCTCCGTGGTCAGTTCCATCTACGACCCTCTTGGATTCCTGGCACCACTCATTCTGCCGGTGAAGCTGATCCTACGAGAGCTGTGTAGAGACAAGAGAGGCTGGGATGAAGATATCCCAAAAGGTCAAGCTCAGAGATGGCTCAGATGGTTGACAGATTTGCAACAACTTTCTAGCTTCAACGTCAGCAGATGCATCGAGCCTGTGAGTTTTGGAGTTACAAAGACGGCTCAACTACATAATTTCTCGGATGCCAGTGATGATGGCTATAGCATGGCTACTTACCTCTTGCTGACAAATCAACAGGGCCAGAAACATTGTTCCTTCCTCATGGGGAAATCCAGGGTGGCTCCGCTGAAGCAGGTCACCATCCCGAGACTGGAGTTGACAGCAGCGGTTGTTGCAGTTAAAGTTGACAAGGTGATGCAGAAAGAGTTACAGTTCCCACTAGAGGAATCTGTCTTCTGGACGGATAGCACGATGGTGCTGAAGTATATAGAGAATGAGAAGATATGCTTCAAGACCTTCATAGCAAACAGAATCTCATCCATTAGAGAAGCTACACAACCATCTCAGTGGAGGTATGTAAACACCTCATTAAACCCAGCAGATCAAGCCTCACGGGGATTGAAGGCTGAAAACTTCATGAGGAGCGAAACTTGGATACAAGGCCCAAGTTATCTGCTGGAACCAGAGAGGTCATGGCCAGAAAGACCAGCTATGCCAAGTCAGATTGCTGAAGATGACGTCGAAGTCAAGAGATCAGTCACAGCAAATCTCATCAAATCAAATCAAATCAAATCAAATCAACTTTTATTGTCATTGTTAGTGCACAAGTGCAGTACAACGAAATGTAGGCTTGCGGCTCCCGAGAGTGTACATTTGGATTAAGACATTTAAACATTCAACATACATTTGGCTTGTAGTATATTAACATAAATATAACCATAATAAAGTGCATTGGCAGATGTGCAGGCTTTAGAGTTTATTTGTGGAGTTCAGTAGGATGACAGCCCTGGGAAAGAAGCTGTTCCTAAATCTGGTCGTACGGGTGCGAATGCATCTGTAGCGTCTCCCAGATGGCAGGAGGGTGAACAGACTGTGGCTGGGGTGGGTAGGGTCTTTGATGATGGACCGTGACCTCCGTAGACAGCGTTTCTGGTATATGTGCTCTATGGTCGGTAGCCGGGTGCCGGTAATGCGTTGGGCAGTTTTGACTACCCGCTGCAGGGCTTTCCGGTCATAGTAGCTACAGCTGCCATACCATACTGTGATACAGTTTGTCAGGATGCTCTCTATAGTGCAGCGGTAAAAGTTAGAGAGGATCAGGGGTGACAGATTACATCCGTTCAGCCTCCTTAGGAAATATAGGCGCTGCTGGGCCTTCTTCACCAGAGAGGAGGTGTTGAGGGACCAGGAGAGGTCTTCTGTGATGTGGACTCCGAGGAACTTAAAGCTGTCCACCCTTTCCACCACAGCCCCATTGATGTGGATGGGGGTGTGACTTCCGCCTTTGGACTTCCTGAAGTCCACAATGATTTCTTTTGTTTTCTTGGTGTTAAGGGCCAGGTTGTTATCGGCGCACCACTTCACGAGATGCTGGACCTCCTCCCTGTAGGCTGACTCATCGTTGTTGGTGATCTGGCCTACTACCGTGGTGTCATCCGCAAGCTTGATGATGGTGTTGGAACCCTTAACAGCCACACAGTCGTGGGTGAAGAGGGAGTAGAGGAGGGGGCTCAGCACACATCCTTGTGGGGCCCCCGTGTTCAGGGTCGGGGGGGGGGAGGTGTGGTTACCTAATTTGACAGACTGGGGTCTGTTTGTTAGGAAGTCCAGGGTCCAGTTGCAGAGGGAAGTGTTCAGGCCAAGAGTTTGGAGTTTGGTGGCCAGCTTGTTGGGGACGATAGTGTTGAATGCTGAGCTGTAGTCTATGAACAACATTCTGATGTAGGTCTCCTTACCATCTAAGTGATTCAGTGCCGAGTGTAGCGCAGTTGTGATTGCACCCTCCGTTGATCTGTTTGCACGATAGGCAAACTGGTGTTGGTCAAGGGAGGCAGGAACACTGGCTTTGATGTGGGCTAACACCAGTCTCTCGAAACACTTCATTATGATGGGTGTGAGTGCGACAGGTCGATAGTCGTTCAGGCACGTCACAGCCGTTTGTTTTGGCACAGGAATAATGGTAGCGGTCTTGAAGCATGTAGGGACTACGAAAGAGAACTTTGACACAGTGAACAAGCTTGTTAACCATTTCTCAGGATGGCACCAGTTAAGGAAAGCAGTTGCATGGTTTCTAAAGCTGAAAGAATTGCTGCTACACCTGTGCGGTAAGAGAAAAAGGTATCGAGCCACTATCAGTCAGTCTGAAAGTAACCCTGATAAGCAGAGAATGCTTCTACAGCAGTATATGCACCAGCACAAGACCACATTGGGTAAGAATTCACTGACCGTGGAGGATTTGGCCAAGGCTGAGATGGAGATAGTTTGCTTCAGTCAGAGACAAAGATATCCAGAAGAAATTGAAGCTTTACAGCGAAATACTCCAATCAAGAAAGGTAGTCATATCTACAAGCTGGACCCTACACTCCAAGATGGAGTACTGAGGGTGGGAGGGCGACTAAACAAATCTGCTATGCCAGAGGAGGCCAAGCATCCTGCTACCCTTTCTAAGGACCTCCGGGTTGCTACTCTCATTCTTCAGCATATACACCAGAGTATTGGACACAGTGGGAGGAACCACGTGCTTGCGAAGCTAAGACAAAGATACTGGATTCCAGGAGCTAATTCTGTAATAAGAAAAATACTCTCTGAATGCATTGTTTGCAGACGGTTACACGCTAAAGCTGGGGAGCAGAAAATGGCAGACCTGCCTGAAGACCATTTGTTACCAGGCTAGCCCCCATTTACAAACGTAGGGGTGGAATATTTTGGGCCTTTCAAGGTAAAGCGAGGACAGAGCCTTGTCAAGAGATATGGTGTGCTTTTCACTTGTTTGGCCAACAGAGCAGTTCATATTGAGGTGGCACACACGCTTGACACTGATTCCTGTATTAATGCCCTGCAGCGCTTTGTCTGTAGAAGAGGACAGGTGTCCATTATGCATTCTGATTGTAAGGGTTGGGGCTTCTTTAAACTGGTTTAAAGTAATTTTCCTGGTCTTGCAGCCTTTGCCTGCACTCAGACCAATTCCAATAAAACCAATTTTAAAACAGCGGTTTCGAATCGCTACCCCACCTTCCAGTTCTGACTGCAGGGCTTATAATTATTGATATTAAAACAGACACGTAGTTTGGATGAGAGAAAAAAATCAAGTTTTATTAACTAAAAGAAACTATGATCAAAATATCAAACTATCCCACACGAACACAGTAATTACAGTAAAATTGCTTAAAATGGGGTAAGGCAGACGGCAAAAACGAGGGGTAAGTGACTACAATGTTGGTTAAACAATCTTAGCAATATCCCCTTAAATTACCATCCCCCAAACTCCTTAACTAGGTTGCTATGCTGAGGAGTCAGAAACTCTGCTCACATGTGGTCCAGCGAAGTGAGAGAGAGAGCGAGAGAGAGAGAGGCTCACCTATGGTCCCAGGAAGTAAAGAGAGAGATAGCTTCTTAGCAGCTATCTTATATACCTGGTGAGCCCCCCCTCCCCCTGCTGTTCTGCCCTGCAAGGGCTGTGTGCAAAATTCCCCACCCAAAGGGTCCAATACACAAGAGAAAGCTGTGATTGGCTAACTCAAAGTGGTTAGACTGGGTTAATGTGTCTTCCGGAGCTTCCTGGGCTGAAACAAAAGGGAAATACAACTGCTCTATTGTCCAGAATGCTAAGTGATTTAGACCCATTCAATTCTTAAACGGATCCCATTCAAGATACAAAAGTCTCTTCTGCAGTTTAGATGTATCCACTCAATATACAAACAAATGCTAATAGCATTTAATTGCTTTGTAAACAAAGCATTGTCCTTTGACTTCGGCCATGTGGTGACAGCCATTTTTATCCCTGGAAATTTAAAAGCACAATGCCCAGGGATTCTTTAATCAAAAAAATTGATCTTCAGAACTGTAAATTATTGCGAATTCTTACATGACAATGGCACTAATTTTGTTGGAGCAGAGAGAGAACTACAGGAAGCTATTGAAGGTTGGAATCAGCTCAAAATACAGGAAGCCATGATGCAAACAGGAATTAAGTGGATCTTCAATCCACCGGCTGCATCCCACCACGGAGGTGTCTGGGAAAGACAGATACGCACCATAAGAAAACTACTCAGTTCTGTACTGAAGCTGCAAATGCTTGAGGATGAGGGACTTCAAACCGTTCTGTGTGAGGTTGAAGCCATCATTAATGACCGACCGATAACTAAGACATCTGATGATCCCAACGACCTCGAAGCCCTGACCCCGAACCACCTGTTGTTGTTGAAAACACAGCCAGTCATGCCCCCGGGAGTCTTCAAAAAGGAAGATCTGTATGCACGTCGGAAGTGGAGGCAAGTTCAGTATATGTCAGACCTTTTCTGGACCAGATGGACAAGAGAATACTTACCTCTGCTACAGGAGCGTCAAAAATGGTCCAAATTATGGAGGAACTTCATTGTCGGAGACATCGTCTTAATCGTGGATGATTCAGCCCCCAGAAATTCTTGGCTGATGAGAAAAATAATTAAGAGCATGCCAGACTCCAGAGGCGTTGTTCGTCGCGTTTGTCTGCAAACCAAGACCAGTACCCTGGAAAGACCGATCACAAAGCTCTGCCTGCTACAAGAAGCAGCGTGAAAGGTTCCCGAACAACAACAAAAAAAGAAGGGGACATTTATATTGTAAATATGTTGAACTCATTAGTTTATGACTCTTAAGAATGTTTGAGTAATTGCTATGCTTCATGTGCCTAGTCAATTAGGGGCCGGAATGTAAGAGTCATGAAAGTTTAAGAAAGTGTAAAGAAGAAAGAAAATACCTTAAAATATTGGTTAAATATTATGGTACAGTATGTATGTACATTTGTTTATTATTGATGCATATTCTAGTATAATATAGTTAATTTACCTGACTGACTTATTGTATGGAGAAACCCCCTCTTTTCTTGTTCCAATAGTATAGTCTGAGAGACCCCTTTATTCTTGCTCCAATGGTATAGTCCTTAAGCTTGTCACATGATATATCCAGCCATTTTTACAGTTCAAGCACCACAAGGCTAGGAAAGGTAGAAGCTTTGATGTCTGTGGAGCAATACAGTTTTTGACCGTGTTTAAACGTGTTTTACTTTGAAATCCTGTTTGAAATGTATTACAGTAAACAGTTAAAAGACAAAGTTATGTTTTGGAACGTTTTATTTTGACACGTGTCTACTCGTTGCTAAAAGCCTCAAAGCTAAAGCTCAGTGGCTGCATATTGAAAACTACGGAGCGCCACTACAATGACATTTAAATTGGTGTCCCACCTCCTGGCTGCCTGCCTCCGTTCCGCTCCCCATCCTGCCTCCATTAAAACTGGAAGTGGGTGGGTTGGAGACGGGTAGAGGCCGGATACTGATTTTTAACAATTTAACCACCCCCACACTCCAAAACCACTGCTTTTCCAGGTAAAAATTCCCTCCACTATGTCTGTGAGTAAACACTGAAAATCAAGCAGCTCAGGAATAGAACACACAATCCCAGGCACTGGCACATCTTCAACTGCTGAAAGCTTATCAGCATCTCTACCAACTGTTGCCCCACTGACACGGTTTTCTGTTCCACACGATTATTTATAGATCTACATTTCGCACAGAGTCTGAATTGCTGCCAATCTGTTAATCTTCATAAATATCAATATGTGTACACGGGTCTATTTAGAAATGGTTGCCATGGAATGAAAATTAAAGTTTTCCTGCAAAGGTCAACCTTTCACTGTTCTTTTCCAATAAGAGTTCACATCAGCAATATCCATAATGAACAAGTAAACTGAAGATTTAGGCCTAGAAATTCGATTAGGCCTAAAAATGGCCGTCCGCAAGAAACGGTATTTTGGTGTTGCCTGCTGATTTAAATAAGTGTAGAAGCTCCCGTGCAACATGCTCTTTCGAGCGGTAACATCAGCAGGAGGCCGAAGGTCGGGTCTAAAGAATCAGTGTGGCATTCTCGGGCAGTCACCTTATTAACAGTACATTTCCAAGTGAAAGCAGGTGCAGGGGCAGGGAAAGGGGGGAGGGGAGGAAAGAACGAAAAGGGACAGTCTGTGCTAGGGTGCAAGGCAGGAAAGATTAAATGTTGCAAATGGGGATGGCAGAATCATCAACAGCTCCCATGCCATAAAATAGGTGCAGGGGTTATAGTCTGAAATTGTTGAACTCAATGTTGAGTCCAGAAGGCTGTAAAGTGCCTAATTGAAAGATGAGGTGCTGTTCCTTGAGCATACATTGAGCTACATTGGAACAGTGTAAGAGGCCGAGGACCGAAAGGTCAGAGTGGGAATGGAGTGGAGAATTAAAGTGACAAGCGACCCGAAGCTCGGGGACAGCCATACGGCCTGAACGGAGGTGTTCCGCAAAGCGGTCACCCAATCTGCGTTTGGTCTCCCCAATGTAGAGGAGACCGCATCGTGAGCAGCGAATACAGTATACTAAATTGCAAGAAGTACAAGTAAATCGCTGTTTCACTTGGAAGGGGTGTTTGGGGCCCTGGACAGTGGGAAGGGAGGAGGTAAAAGGGCAGGTGTTGCATCTCATGCGCTTGCACGGATAGGTGCCATGGGGAGGGGAGGGGCTGTTCCGGGTGATTGAGGAGTGGACCAGGGTGTTGAGGATGGGAGCGGTCCCTTCGGAATGCTGAAAGGGGAGGGAAAAATGAGTTTGGTGGTGGGATCATGCTGGAGGTGGCGGAAATGGTGGAGGATAATCGTTGAATGTGGAGGCTGGTGGGGTGAAAGCTGAGGACAAGGGTGTTAGATCTGTGTGTTAATGGAGACACGGAATGCAGGAGTTGATTTAACAAGTGGTTACTGAATAAAGTCTGGAGGTGAACTAACTACACAAGACGCTACTCAGGCTTATATACCCGAGTGGTCACTACTGGTACTACAGTATACAGGGGCTTCAAAAACATAGTTCCTCTTAAAGGTACATACACTACAATTCCTCCCCTTTTAGATAAATAGTACATAACATTTAAAGTAATCATTAAATAACATTTTTACAAGAACAATAATATACACATTTGCTGAAGTTAATCAATTACAAATTCAGTCTCTCTGGAGGCTTCCTGACTCGGTCCGGATAACGCCTCGGTGGTGTAGTAGGTTTCGGTGGTGTAGTAGGTTCTTTTGGCAAGGTCGACTCGGCTTCAATGCCAGTGTCGGGTTCATCTGGTTCCAGTATCACTGGATCGGAGGTAGATACTATGGGTATCTCTGCTTCATCACTAGACGTATAGAGTTGTGGTGTAGGTTGTCCTTTTTCGGATGACTCTATGATCTGGTCAGCATGGTGCCTTATTATGCTTTCTCCAATGTCCACAGTATACATCAGCAGTCCTAGTCGTGTGCAAATAGTTCCAGGCTGCCATTTCTCGGTACGGTAGTCCCGGGCCAAAACTGGTTGACCTATCTGGAAGGTTCTAGTTGGCCTTTCATTCATGCTTGGAAATTGTCGGTTCTCTACGTCCCTTCTGACGTTTGGCTTGACCAAATCCAGCCGGCATCTTAGTCTTCTATTGAAAAACATCATGGCGGGGGTTTGGTTTGTAACCACATGTGCTGCATTCCTGTACGCAAACAAGAAGTTATCTACCTTATGTTGTAGATTTATGTCTTCATTACCCATGGCCTTTATGGCCTTCTTGAAGGTCTGGACAAACCTTTCAGCCAATCCATTGGTGGCGGGATGGTATGGGGCGGACGTGTAGTGCTTAACCCCATTGTTTTTTAAGAACTTCCTGAATTCTTCGGATACAAATTGCGGTCCATTATCAGAACAGATCTGTTCCGGCAGCCCATTCCTGGTGAATATGGTCCTTAATACTGTGATGGTTTTTTCCGTGGTGGTGGAGGACATCTTTATTACCTCCGGCCACTTGGAGTGTGCATCCACCGCAATTAAGAACATTGAGTCCATAAATGGACCAGCAAAGTCGAAATGTACCCTTTGCCATGGAGATGAGGGCCACTCCCATGGATGTAGAGGGGCTTATGGTGGGGCGTTTTGGACCTTCTGGCATCCTAGACAGCTCTTGGTCATTTCTTCGATGTCTCCATCGATACCTGGCCACCACACAAATGCTCTGGCTAAGTTCTTCATTTTCACTCCACCCAGATGCCCCTCGTGAAGCTCCTTTAGCACTCTATCCTTGAGTTTGGGTGGAATCACCACTCTGGATCCACACATCAAGGTTCCTCGGCACACTGACAGCTGTTCTCTTCTTTGCGAGAATGCTGGCAACAGTGGTTCGCCATGTGCTGCCCATCCCTTCACCGTTAAATCGTAGACTCGTGAGAGAGTCAGGTCATTTCGCGTTTCCTTTTCAATGGTAGAATTTGTCACCGGTAGACATTCCACTATGGTCGAGTGGAACATCTCCACTGGGTCCACTGTAGGCGCCTCTTCCACCGTTGGCAACGGTAGGCGCGATAACCCGTCAGCATTCCCATGCTGTTTTGTTCCTTTGTATTCTATGTTATATTGGTGTGCCCGTAGGAAAAGGGACCACCTCTGTAGCCTTTGCGCTGTCATAATGGGAACGCCCTTTTTAGGGTTGAATATGGAGACGAGGGGTTGATGGTCAGTCAACAAGGTAAATTTTTGTCCGTGTAGGTAATGGTTGAATTTCTTCACCCCCCACACCAGGCTGAGTGCCTCCCTGTCGATCTGGGCATAGTCACGCTCAGCTGAGTTCAATGAGCGTGACTCAAAAGCTATCGGCCGCTCCGAGCCATCAGGGAATCTATGCGATAATACCGCTCCCACGCCGTAAGGGGATGCATCGCACGCCAGTCTGATTGGCAGTGATGGGTTGTAATGAGCCAACACTTCCCTGGACGTGATCAAGCCTTTGCATTTATGGAAGGCAGGTTTACAGTCTTCGCTCCATTTCCAAATTACTCCCGTTTGTAGCAGTGCGTTAAGCGGGTGCAGAACCGTCGACAAGTTTGGTAAAAATTTATGATAGTAATTTACTAATCCCAGGAACGACCTTAATTGTGAGACATTTTCAGGCGCTGGGGTCTTTACGACCGCTTCAATTTTTTCAGGTGACTTATGCAACCCTTCTTCGTTAATGACATGGCCACAATATGATATTTGTTTCTGGAAAAATTCGCACTTGGGGCGATTTGCTCGTAGGCCCCATTCTCTCAGCCTCGTGAGCACCTGCTCCAAGTTGGCAAGGTGCTCGTTGTCATTTTCTCCTGTTACAAGGATGTCATCTAGGTAGCATTGAGTCCCCGGAATCCCTTGCAGGACTTGCTCCATAGCTCTTTGCCAGATAGCCGGAGCTGGTGCCAATCCGAAAACCAGTCGATTGTACTGGTACAGGCCTTTGTGTGTGTTTATCGTGAGATACCTTTTAGAGGCCTCCTCAACCTCCATCTGTAGATATGCCTGTGCTAAGTCAATTTTGGTGAAACGTTTCCCTCCGGATAGTGAGGCGAAAATATCTTCTATCCTCGGAAGAGGATACTTTACCGTGTGAAGAACCGGGTTTACAGTCACCTTGAAGTCCCCACAGATGCAAACTTTTCTCTGTTCTTCAGATTTATCATTATTCAACATTTTCTTCATGACCGGGACGATGGGTGTTGCCCACTCGCTCCAATCTACCTTGGATAACATGCCTGCTTTTTCCAAATTCTCCAGCTCTGCCTTGACGGCTGGACGAATTGCGTATGGCACCGGCCTTGCCTTAAAAAACTTGGGAATTGCCGCATCTTCCACTTTTATTGAGGCGGTGGCGCCTTTCAGGGTTCCTAGTTGCTGTTGAAACACTTCTTTGGCGTTAGCCAAGATTTCTTTTAATCGTCCAGGTATGACGTCATCATTGTTTTTTTTCTTACTGGTCACCGTCAGTGCCTGAATGGAGTGCCAGTCTAACCGTATCTTTCTGATCCATTCACGTCCCAACAACGGTGGACCACCATCTTGCAGAACGTATAAATACAACTTCTGTATTTCCTTGCCGTTGTATACAACAGGCACCCTTATTTTCCCTCTGGGGTATACTTTCTGTCCCATATATGTCTTCAAGATAATGGATGTGTCTTTCAAAGGTATATGCGGGAATAGCCGCTCGTAATCCCGTCGACTCATGACGGTCAGAGCTGGATTCGGAAAAAAAAGGAGGCTTTTGACAGATACAAAGGACTAAAAACAGTGGAAGCCCTAGAGGAGTATAGAAAGTGCAGGGGGGTACTTAAAAAAGAAATTAGGAGAGCGAAGAGGGGGCATGAAAAAACACTGGCGGGCAAAATGAAGGAAAATCCCAAGGTGGTTCATAAGTATATTAAGGGCAAGAGGATAACCAGGGAAAGAGTAGGGCCCATTAGGGACCAAAGTGGCAATCTGTGTGTAGAGCCAGAAAATGTAGGTGAGGTTTTAAATGAATATTTTGCATCTGTGTTCACTATGGAGAAGGACGATGTAGGCATAGAAATCAGGCAGGGGGATTGTGATATACTTGAACAAATTAGTATTGAGGGGGAGGAGGTACTAGCGGTCTTAACGGGCTTAAAAGTGGATAAATCCCCAGGCCCTGATGGGATGTATCCCAGGCTGCTGTGTAAGGCAAGGGAGGAGATTGCAGGGGCTCAGACAGAAATTTTCAGAACCTCTCTGGCCACAGGGGAGATGCCAGAGGACTGGAGAACAGCTAACGTAGTATCATTGTTCAAGAAGGGTAGTAGGGATAAACCAGCGAATTACAGGCCAGTGAGCCTAACATCAGTGGTAGGGAAATTATTGGAAACAATTCTGAGGGACAGAATTAGTCTCCACTTGGAGAGGCAGGGATTAATCAGGGATAGTCAGCATGGCTTTGTCAGGGGGAGGTCATGTCTAAACAATTTGATTGAATTTTTCGAGGGGGTGACTAGGTGTGTGGATGAGGGTAGTGCAGTTGATGTAGTCTACATGGACTTCAGTAAGGATTTTGACAAAGTCCCACATGGGAGACTGGTCAAGAAGGTAAGAGCCCATGGGATCCAGGGCAATTTGGCACATTGGATCCAAAATTGGCTTAGTGGCAGGAGGCAGAGGGTGATGGTCGAAGGTTGTTTTTGTGACTGGAAGCCTGTGTCCAGTGGTGTGCCGCAGGGATCGGTGCTGGGTCCTTTGCTGTTTGTAGTGTACATAATGATTTAGATATGAATGTCGCCTATCCCCACTGTGGGAGTACCTTCACCATGCGGACTGCAGTGGTTCAAGAAGGCAGCTCACCACCACATTCTCAAGGGTAATTAGAAATGTCAGCGAAGCCCACAAATCAGGAACGAATATAAAAAAAAGTTTTAATCCCTTCTTACAATTTGCAAGTTGCAAGACTTTTAGTTGGCCCACCAATTATATTTCATGATGATAGAAAACAATGGAGAACCCATCCCACTTTCTCCCACTTCCACAGACAATACAAATTGCTATTTCCAATCTTTATAAGATATGGGGCTAGTTGAGAAGTTTAGATTTTCAATAAGAATTAAAAAAAACTCTAGCAATCTTAATATTTCTTTGTTTAGCAGGCTCATCACCATTTCCTTGATATAAACTGGATCTTGATGAAAAGATCAAAAAAATAAATTAAATTAAGCAACAAAGAAAAAAAAGCCAGCTCGATCTGCATCATATTAAAGAATTTTTGCAATAAACTGAAAGACAATTGAAGTCAGTTATTTGGGTGTAACTTATTTAAAAGTAGTATAGTAAATGTGAAGTGTACAGAATGTTTACTATATGGTTGATAGCTCACCGCCGATTTCTCCCAACTCTACGCACTATCAATGGCTGCACGCACGGGTGTGCTTTGGAGAGGGCGATAAATAGAGTGCCAATGTCCAAAATAGCTGAGCTTGCATCAATTCAGGGCTGCACGTCGAGTGATGCCACTCTCCTGGTAATTAAAATACTTGTGGCGAACGCAGGCAACGGCAGTGCTATCGCCGCATTCCGCACCAGAAGTGTGCGGAAGTGAGGTGGCCGCCACTTTTTCTTCAAAACTGGCCTTAACGACCAGTGCTGAAGGTTCGAATTTCTAGGCCTAAATACCTACCAAAACATGCAAGTCACCAAAATAGGTTTTGTCAAAACTCTAGGCATATAGGGAAATTCCATCAAATATAAGAGGTTGTCAGTATTTAATGAGTCAAGTCCGAACTTGGGCATCGAGCCACGTAGACTAGGAAAGTGTCAGGCTTTATCCTTGGTCTGTGCTGAGCTCAACAGTTTGGGCACAATTGCCAGGGAAGGGAAAAATTAACTAGACGTCCCAGTCCTGATAGCTATCTAGTGAGCTTTGTTGTCAGTGGATATTGGGTGAGAACATGAATGGACTGAGATCTGTAACCACCACTACCACCATTCCTTCCCCCACCCCGCAACACATATCAAATATCCCACTGGCACCTTATCTGGGATTTTCGACTTCAGAGTGTAAGATACATTTGTCATGTATACCTATATACATAGGATTAGAGTCAATGGGCTGGATTTTGTCAATGGGGACGTGATGGAGGTGGGACTCCCACTTTTTGGGTTGTAGTCCTGCCTCCATCGATTTGTGGCCAATCCACACGATTTTCCCTTGATTGACCTTGTTGAGCCCACCCAGCGGGCTCAGCAAGCCAATTAAGGGACACCCGGTTACAGGTGACGTCAGGGATTGACATTTCATCTGTCAAGAGCTTTTGACAGATGAAATATCAGCGTTTGACAGCTCTGTGAAGCTGTCAAACACTGACAATCTGACTTCTAACTTGAGTCCTTCTCCACAGACTCAGTTAGAAATCTCTCCAGAACAGAAAGCAGAGGCTGCAACTTTTGACAGCTCGCGGCCATTCTGCTTTCTGTGCCGGTGAGATGAGGGACTCCAGAGACCTGAAGAAGGGAAGCTTGCATTACTAAGTAAAGGTAAGTAAAACTTATTTAAACACTTTACACACACCAAACACACTTACCTCTGCACTCATGCACCCATCACTCAACTGAACACCGGACATCTCGAAACCTCCAAGCCCTTCAGTCCGACGGTCCGCCTCGCTAACTTGGCGTGGTTTGGAGCCGTCGGGCAGCCCACACTTCAGGGCAGTTAATTGGCACTAATCCCCTTCCCGTCTCGGGGAGGCGGCTCCCAGCACAGGTCGGGTGCCCACCCCCTGGGAAACGGGCATGGAGGGTTGGGGGCAGGAAGGGTTCGTGCCCCCCAAATCTGAAATTTTCCCCCCGCTCCCGCCTCCAAACACACCTCCATGGGGCTTGGAAATTTGAGCCCATAGAGTTATACAGCACAGAAAGAGGCCCTTTGGCCCATCGTGTCCGCGCCGGCCATCAAGCCCTGTCTATTCTAATCCCATTTTCCAGCACTTGTTCCGTAGCCTTGTATGCTATGGCGTTTCAAGTGCTCATCTAAATGCTTCTTGAATGTTGTGAGGGTTCCTGCCTCTACCTCCCTTTCAGGCAGTGAGTTCCAGATTCCAACCACCCTCTAGGTGAAAAAGTTTTTCCTCAAATCCTCTCTAAACCTCCTGCCCCTTACCTTGAAACTATGCCCCCTTGTTATTGACCCCTCTACTGAGGGGAAAAGTTCCCTTCTATCTACCCTATCTATGCCCCTCATAATTTTGTACACCTCAATCAGATCCCCCCCTCAGCCTTCTCTGCTCTAAGGAAAACAACCCCAACTTGTCCAGTCTCTCTTCATAGCTGAAGCGCTCCAGCCCAGGTAACATCCTGGTGCATCTCCTCTGCACCCTCTCCAATGCAATCACATCCTTCCTATAGTGTGGCGACCAGAACTGCACACAGTATTCCAGCTGGATTTGGTTTAATCTCATATCATTAAAGTTTTTGGTTTCTTTTTACTGAATGAAATGGTGAAAGTTGTTCATTCCCAAGATGCTTTAGCGTTTGATGTGTCAAGGAGCTGTTTTAGTTGACTTGTTCAATTGTTTGCTGAAACACAGGATGTAAGATTTGTGACTTATTTAGTGGCCACTTAAGAGTTAGCCATGGCATGGTACAATGGTTAACAGGATGCAAACAAGTGACATCTGTTATTTTCAAGGAAATATATCCTTTCTAGGGTCTTGTTCAATAACATCTATCATTGATGATTGATTGCTACTGACATTGTAGAGAAAATCAGCATTGGAAGGAGCAACAACGAGTTCTCTACCAGGGAAAGAGCATGCGATTGTATGTTTTATTTCTCTGCATGTCTAATGTTTAAAGATCTAGGGCTAGAAATGCATGTACTTACTGCCATCCGTAACTCCATGAAATGGCAAAAATTTGGCGGTTGCTGCTCTTTCACCAGCTGGTGAAGGGACCCACAATGGCCACCATTTTCCTTCTTCTCTTGGCGCTGCCGGTAACTGGCAGCGCCCTGAAAAAAAAATGGCAGCATAGTGACGTCAATCGGCATGCAACGCTGACTTGACATCACCAATCTGAACTTCGACCTTAGTGCTAAATTCAGTGCTGGGTCCTAAGCATGTCAAGCAGGCTGACAGTGGCGATGTCAGCACCTCTTAAAGGGACACACACATCTTTCAGGTAAGTTTGGGTTTAAGCTTTTGGACTGTTTTTTTTTTATTGAAGTAGTGGCTTGCTGCAATAGATGTTAAAAGTTATTAAGTATGTAGGTGTGCTGCTGGATGCTTGCAAGGCCGCGGATGGTAAAGGAAGGCCTCTGAGAAGACAAAAAATGCTGCAAATACTCAGCAGGTCAGTCAACATCCATGGAGAGAGAAATAGAGTTCATGTCTCAGGTCGAGATACTGCCTGACCAGCTGAGCATGTCCAGCATTTTATGCTGTCATTTCAGATTTACTGCATCTGCTCGCAGAGGGAAGAGGAAGACACAAAGGAGGAATAAACTGATGAGGAGGAAGCAGAAGGATGGATGCAACACAGACAGCCCCTTTCTGGCTGGGATATCTGGGATGGAATCATCCACCTGCAGTACGAGTGACTACAACCCCAGTTCCCCTTTCCACATTTGTCCCACACCTTACCTTCCCTCTGTTACTGACCATCACAGCTTCCTCTTGGACACAATGCTGAAATAAAAGCCACCACAAAGCAAACCTTCCAATCCAATTTTATATATCCATCCAATATGACATCAAGAAATCAACTCGACACCCTTATGCATTCTCTTAGTGACTGTCTTGTGTGTGCCTTTGCCTATCCTACTGCTGTCATGCAGTGCAACCCCAGTGGCTGCAGTACGGATGATGGAAGGCTGCTAACTTTCAGTGGGGGACACTGCAAATGGTCTTGCCGATCGACCTTGAGGAGCTGGTGGCTGGAGTGTCAAATCAAGTGACGGTGTTTCTTCTTCTTATTCTTCACTCTCTGCACCCTCTTCTTGGTCAACCACTGGCTAGGCAGGCTGCATTTCTTGGGTATGTGAAATGAGGAAGGAACAAGGGAGGAGTTGTGGTGACAGGAGGATGGGATAGCAAGAGGTGCAGGCCAGAAGGAGGATAATGTATGAGGATACCCACATCTTGTATCCTTTCAGCCCCATCACTGGCCAAGAGATCAGCCATGCCCCTGCCAAAAATGGCCTGCACTGTCTCCTCCAAGGGGGTGAGATGAGGCTAGGAATGGAAGCTGTGCCTCGTGATTGGTGCAGATTGTTGGTAGGTGAGTGATTGGGGGTGGGGGTTGTGCATAGAGCAGTGTGTGAGGCTAGTGGTGCATTTGGTAGCAGATGGCTTTTAATGATGCATTCACTGACCTTGACCAGTGGTCTGATGTCATGAAGCTTCTTTGGACACTGCAGCCAGGTCATGGGGGCAAGACTGCTGGCAGTGACGGCTTCGGTGAAGTAGTCCCACATCCACTTTCTGGAGGGCTTCCTGGCTCCTGTGAGTAGAGGACCTTTCTTGCAGTGTTGACCCCCTGCATTAAGCTGGACTGCTGTGTGTAAGACCCCGAGTGCCCTTCCCTGGCTTGCTGAGCCATTTGTGTTAGTGCTGAAGCAGTTTTCCCATTTTTGAGGTTCAGAAGGGAATTTTCACATTTGGGACTTCTTTTTAATGTTGTATCTTTTTTGAAAGGCAGTGAGGGCTGAAAACTGCATTTATTCACTGCATTTTAATTTTTATTAGTTCTGAGTACATGGGCCTTTAATTCATAGCCCTTTTAATTGCCCACAATTCTTTGCGAGCTCCACAGCCTCGTTCCAGGCTGTGGGAAGCTCAAACACCACTTCAGGATGGGAACTTCGCCTCGGAGGTCTCCATTAATGTCACCAGGATGGCGTTGCACGGAAGATTAGCACAGCGCCACCAATCTCCAGCCCCCAGACAAATTTATTCTCCTTAGCGTTGTGGCCATTTTCAGCAGCCGCTAACTCACCGGCAACTTTCATGGCGAATATGAACTCCTTGGGCTAGATTTTCAGTTGCTTGCGCCAGCAGTTAGCGCCTTAAGAGAAGTGATTTCCGGGCGCTATGCGTGTAGCGCCCGGGCGCAGCGCAGTTTGCGCCCCGCCCCAAATTAAGTTGCCCGTTAGCGCCGGCGCAAAGTTTAGCGCCCGCCCGGATGCGCGCGCAGAAAATGACGTCACATCCTCGTGCAACGCCCTTTGGCCGCCCCGATTGCAAACTTCAGTCGGACCGCCCCATTGTGCGGCGGGCGGCCGGAGCGTTTGGAAAAAGGAACGCAACACAACCAGCGCGGGCCCCGGGGGGCGCTAATTAAAGGGAACGTCCTCTCCAGTATAAAGGCCATCCATTATTTCAGAAAACAGTCTTGTGCAACGCATTTCTGGAGACACAACAAGGAGGATAGCTAACTGGTTTCAAGCAGCAAGAGTCAGGTATTTTTGGACTCAGGCAACAGCGCTGCAAGTGGCCATTTGGAAATTAGAGTGTTTGCCAGGATTTGATGGGGGTTGCATGGGGTGCCAACGCGGAGCTGCAGCTCCATGTCCGTAGGGCTCGCAGACGTATTGTGAGAGGGGCAGCCCTGGCTAGAGGCAGAGGGGGCTACAGGCCTCGGCCACGTAGGCCTTACCCAGTCAGGCTATACCGCCAGCAGCGCTCCTACCTAAACATGAGTGCCGCGCGATGTGTTAAAAGGCTCCGATTCCGGAAGGGGGTGATTGCAGAGATCTGCCACCTGCTTCGCCGAGATCTGCGGCCAAAGCTCAGGTGCAGGACGTCTCTGTCGGTGGAAGTGAAGGTGACAGTGGCATTGAACTTCTATGCCACCGGCTCCTTCCAATACGCTGCTGGGGACATAGCAAACATCTCCCAGTACGGCGCGCATCGCTGCATCCGCCAGGTGACCGAAGCACTGTTCAGAAGGAGAAGCCAATTCATCTCCTTCCCCATGGCCCTGGAGAGCCAGCATCAGCGCGCATTGGGATTTTCCAGACTCGGGGAATTCCCCTTGGTGCAGGGCGCCATTGACTGTACGCATGTGGCTTTGCGGGCCCCTCTGGAGCATGGCGAGCAGTATCGCAACAGGAAGGGCTACCATTCTCTGAATGTGCAGCTGGTCTGTGACCACAAGCAGCGCATCATGGCAGTCAATGCCAGCTTCCCAGGCAGCAGCCACGATGCCTTTATCCTGCGGCAGAGTACTGTGCATGACATGTTCCAGGCACAGCCTCCCCCAAGAGGATGGCTACTCGGGGACAAAGGCTATCCTTTGTGCACCTGGCTCATGACCCCGCTCCGCGCGCCCAGGACCGCTGCTGAAGAGGCCTACAACGAGAGCCATCAAACCACCCGCAACATCATCGAGCTAACTATTGGGGTCCTCAAGCAGCGGTTCCGCTGCCTTGATCGCTCCGGAGGAGCTCTCCAGTATTCGCCGGACCGGGTCTCCCAATTTGTGGTGGTTTGCTGCATGCTACACAACCTGGCTATCCGCAGGACTCAGGCACTGCCACCTGACGTTGGACCAGCACCTCAGGAGGAGGAGCAGGAGGAGCATGAGGAGGAGGAGGAGGAGGAGGAGGAGGAGCAGGAGTACGTTCCCAGGAGGGAGCGACCAGGGCCAAGGGCCGCACGACGCCACCTTATTACACGGTACTTCTAAGCCCCCTGTCAGGGAATGGCCAGGGGCCATGAGGGAAGATGAATGCAGCCGCTCCGCAAGCCCTCAGCCGGCGAAGCCAACAAACACTAAGAAGAACAACCATGGAGACTGCATGAATAAAGATAATTTTTTATTAAACAAAAATGAAAAGCCCTTCCCACATGAATCCCCAAAAACAATAAACGGGCCCCACAAAAAGCCCAACAAACGACTCACTCCCACAAACTGGGGAGGAGCCACTCCACCTTTATTGAAACCGGGCCTCAACGTCGGCCTAACGCAAAAAAAAAGCCCTCCAAAAGCACAACCATGGGCAAAATAAAGATGGCCACCGCCATATTAAAGGAAAGCTGGCCACACCCTCTACTGAGTGGCCCGCGAGGGCGAGACCTTGGCCAGCATTTTGCCTCCCCTGCCCTGCCTGCTGCTCCTTCGCAAGCTCTGCCCAGTGGCTGCTGCGAGGCTGGGGGAAGGCGCCTGAGGCTCCGATGCCCTTCCGCCAGATGCCGCTGGGGGGCGGCCTACACGGCGTTTGGGCCTCGAGGGGCCGTCTCCTGAGTGGCGCGCCTGAGCCTGGCCACCATCAGCTGCAGCCGCTTGCCCTTGACGCCCCAGAGGGGGAATGGCGGCGACGGATGGTGCAATGTGGGCCAGCTGGCGTCTGGGATGCGCTGGCTGGTGCTGTGGCGCGGTGGCACTCGGCCGGGCCCGCACTGCAGGATCCGCAGCAATCAGCCGACGGCCGGCTTGCTGGGATGGTCCAGCGCGGCGCCTGCCCTGGCGATGCCTGCCTGAGACAGCGCGTGTGGCAGCAGTGAGTGGCCCTGTGGTCCTGGTGTGCGCGTGCATCACATCCGCCAGGGTCTTGACGGCATCAGTTAGCATGCGGCCAGTCGCGGCAGTTGCTGCCCCGAACTCGCGCACACTGGTCGCCAGCGACTCGATGGCCTCAGGCATGCGCCCCACCACGCTCATGAGCTCCGTGTGGCGCCGGTCCGAGTCGTCGGCCATCTGATCGAGCTTCCGCACCTCCTCCGAAGTGAAGGTGTCCGGACTGGAGTCGCGACTCTCCCGCTGGGGAGGAGGGGGCCGAACTAGGGGACCCTTGCCGCGTTGGTGACGGCGAGTGTGCCGAGCAGCAGCACTCCCCTCTGATCCTTCCCCCCTTTGGGGGGAAGGCCGCGGGCCACGTGCACGGCTGCTGGGTGGCTGGACGCCACTGGTCCCAGAAGCTGCATTGCCCTGCGACAGTTCCTCCAGGCACTCGTCCAGTGAGGAGGTGTCGAGCATTTCCTCCTCTCCTGCGGGACGTGACTGTTCCCCCGAAGGTCCGGCTTGCTCCTCCTCCTCCTCCTGGTTGGAGGTGCTGTCACTGGCAGCCTCAGGGTCCTGGTCGTCACCAGCTGAAAGCAGGAATGCACAAGAGTAGCTTCAGAGTGAGGAGACGGCGTCAGCGAGGGAGTTAGGACTGGTGGGATTCAGCGCATTGGTGGGACAGTGGCAAAGGAGGTAGCTCGGATGGGCCAGTGCGACGCGAGAGGGCCAAAAGGCGAGGTCCTTACCATTGCCGGGCAGTGGAGGGTCGGATACACCGCACGCTGTGGGGACAATCACACGTGCTCCCATGAGCACACACACGCGCTCCTCCAGCCGAGTGAGCTTCTGCAGCTTGGCGCGGCCACCCCTGGCACGGGCCTGGCGATTAAACGCTACTTTAGCCTGCAAGAGAAAGGACGGGCTGTAAGTGCGCAGTGAAGCCCTGATGTAGTGTGCACTGCCTCCCATGGTGGAATAGCTTGGACAGAGTGAAGCCCTGATGTAGTGAGCACTGCCTCCCATGGTGGAATAGCTTGGACAGAGTGAAGCCCTGATGTAGTGTGCACTGCCTCCCATGGTGGAATAGCTTGGACAGAGTGAAGCCCTGATGTAGTGAGCACTGCCTCCCATGGTGGAATAGCTTGGACAGAGTGAAGCCCTGATGTAGTGTGCACTGCCTCCCATGGTGGAATAGCTTGGACAGAGTGAAGCCCTGATGTAGTGTGCACTGCCTCCCATGGTGGAATAGCTTGGACAGAGTGAAGCCCTGATGTAGTGTGCACTGCCTCCCATGGTGGAATAGCTTGGCCAAAGTGTAGAGTGCCGAATGGCCATTTGATGCTCATGACTGTCCCAATGCTGCTGGCTGAGGGCTGGCCAAAAGGACTTTCAGGTCCCTTTGCCCATCATGTCAGGTGTACATGCAAGAATGAGGAGGAGACTGGAAAGGCTACTCACCCTCACAATCCTGGTCAGATCGTTGTACTTCTTACGGCATTGTGTGTGGGTCCTGGGGGCCTCGCCAGTGAACGTCACCCTCTGGGCGATCTGCTTCCAGGCTTTGGTGTAGTCGTGGTGGGTTGGATTCCTCCCACTGTCTGGAAACAAGATCTTGCGCCTCACCTCCAGAGCTGTGAGCATGATGTCCAGATCACCCTCTGAGAAGCGCAGGGCACGCTGACGGGCCTTCTCTGGCGTTGCCATGACTCCCTGGGGCTGAGCAGTAGTGTTGAGGCCTCTTTGCAAGGCTGCAGTGTGCAGGGCGTGGCAGCAGACCAATTCGTCCCTTCCCCCTTTAAGAGCTGGTCGGCACCACGGGGTCTGCTGTCAGTGCAAAAATGACCGCACCCGTGCTGCGCCCCGCCTGGGCGCTATCCCTCTGGACCGCCGGCTTAGCGCCTAAAGAGAGTAGTGGAACGCCTCTTTTAGCGCTCCACCAACCTCTTAGGGCGAAGCCACTGAATTCCCGGCAACGGGGCGCTACTTTGGGGCGGGCGCTAACTTCGGGCGGGCGCTAAGGTTAGCGCCCCAAAACTGCCTATACTGAAAATCTAGCCCCTAGACCCTTATATCTATTTGGACTTGGTCTCATACAATAAAAGGATTTTTGCATCCATAACCTGGAGTCAGGTGTCAAACCTGTTACACAAGCTTCAAATTTAAATTAATGGTCCGAAAATCTTGAGCTGCAGGTACGGAATTTCCCAAAATGCACTCTCGGCATTCGCTGGAAGGATTTAAGTGGAAAATCCCAGCCTTACTGTAGAGGGTCGTGCATGAAGAATGGCCATTGGGTGAGATATTGGAGGACTGGGAACAGCTCCACGGGATTTCCCGACCATAGACTTACATTAGTGAAAAGTAAATTCAGATATGAACAAGAACTATTTTACTCAAAGAATGATAAATGTTTGGAATAATCTACTGGGTGGAATGATCAACGTCAAAAACATAAGGGATTGTCAAAATATAGTTGGATGCTATAAGACAGTGGTGTAACAGAGAGATGAGTATCAATGGGCCTGTTATAAGACAGTGGTGTAACAGAGAGATGGGTATCAATGGGCCTGTTATAAGACAGTGGTGTAACAGAGAGATGGGTATCAATGGGCCTGTTATAAGACAGTGGTGTAACAGAGAGATGGGTATCAATGGGCCTGTTATAAGACAGTGGTGTAACAGAGAGATGGATATCAATGGGCCTGTTATAAGACAGTGGTGTAACAGAGAGATGGGTATCAATGGGCCTGTTATAAGACCGTGGTGTAACAGAGAGATGGGTATCAATGGGCCTGTTATAAGACAGTGGTGTAACAGAGAGATGGGTATCAATGGGCCTGTTACAAGACAGTGGTGTAACAGAGAGATGGGTATCAATGGGCCTGTTATAAGACAGTGGTGTAACAGAGAGATGAGTATCAATGGGCCTGTTATGGTTTCAGTAGTTCTACCAGGAGTATTATCTCGTGATCTAGGAGCATACATTTTAAGTTGTGTAACCCAGCGCTAACAACTAGCCTATTTAGCAGTAACACTGTACGTTGGCATTTACATTGCACTTACATGATATCTGTCGACCTGGAAGGTGGAAAATAACAAACGCTGGGTCCAGTTTGTACAAATTAAAATAACTAATCCAATTTCTTTACCTTTAAACAATTACAGGAGTAAAAATGATAAGGAATTCTGGAATCCAGACAGATACCATTATACTTACAATTTTCAGAGTCTATCACTGCTGAGAGTACTTTTATTTTACAACTCAAAGGCCTAGAAATTCAGTTGTTTGCGCCAGCCGTTAGCGCCAGAAAAGGGTATATTTCCGGCGCTAGCCACTTAGCGCCCGGGCGCCGCCGGATCTGCGCCTACGCCGAAATTCAGTTGGGATTTAGCGCCGGCGCAAAGTGTTAGCGCCCGCTCAGCTGCGCGCGCATCTTATGACATCATTTGGGTGTGCAACGCCGTTTGTGCGCCCCAAACCGGAAATTCAGTGGCGCCCGCCCAATGTGGGCGTGGCGCTGTTAAGAACTGTGAAGTGGAACTCAACAGAGGCCCTGTGGGATTCGGGGAGTGCTAATTAAAGGGCACATCCACTCACCCATAAAGGCCAGCCATTTCGCTGCAATGACTTTACTGCTTTGGATTTCTGGACAGAGAGCAAGGCACAGAGATTTCTGATTTCGGACAACATAGGAGAGGTATTTTTGGCTTCTAGCCAGTGCTTTGACATTTGCATCCTTGTGATTTGGCTGTTTGGAACTTTATAATGGGGGCTGTATGGGGTGCCAACCCTCAGTTGCAGCATTTTGTGCGAAGGGCTCGCAGACGCTGTGACAGAGGGCCAGCCATGCCTAGACGCAGAGGGGCCATCAGGCGTCGCCAACGTAGGCCTTACCCAGTCAGGCAATACCGGCAGCAGGTGTCCTATCTCACCATGACTGCGGCGCATTGTGTGAAGAGGCTGCGCTTCAGGAGGGAGGTGGTTGCAGAGATCTGCCAGCTGTTTCACGCAGATTTGCGGCCACAGCTCATGTGCAGGACATCTCTCTCGGTGGAAGTGAAGGTCACGGTGGCTCTCAGCTTTTATGCAAGCGGCTCGTTCCAAGCCGCTGCTGCGGACATAGCGAACATCTCCCAGTTCGCCGCGCATCGCTGCATCCGGCAGGTCACCGATGCACTTTACGCGAGGAGACACCAATTCATCTCCTTCCCCATGACCCAACACAAGCAGGAGCAGTGTGCAGTCGGATTTGGCAGGATCGCGGGCTTCCCCATGGTGCAGGGCGCCATTGACTGCACGCATGTGGCTATGCGGGCACCTATCCACAATGCCGAGCATTACCGCAACCGCAAGGGCTACCATTCCCTAAATGTGCAGCTGGTGTGTGACCACAGGCAGCGCATCCTAGCTGTCAATGCCCGCTTCCCAGGAAGCAGCCACGATGCATTTATCCTGCGCCAGACTACTGTGGCTGACATGTTCGAGGCACAGCCTCCACCAAGGGGATGGCTTATCGGGGACAAGGGCTACCCTTTGTGTACATGGCTCATGACCCCGCTCCGCGCGCCCACGACCCCAGCGGAGGTGGCATACAACGAAAGCCATCAAGCCACAAGGAACCTAATAGAGCAAACGATAGGCGTCCTCAAGCAACGGTTCCGCTGCCTGGATCATTCCGGAGGAGCTCTTCAGTATTCGCCGGATAGAGTCTCCCAGTTCGTCGTCGTGTGCTGCATGCTCCACAACCTGGCGATCCGCAGGACTCAGGCACTGCCACCTGACATTGCCCCACCACCTCAAGAGGATGAGCTGGAGGACCATGAGGAGGAGGAGGAGGAGGAGCAGCCTAGGAGGGAGCAACAAGGTCCAAGGGCCGTCCGCCGGTGGCTTATTGTTCGACACTTCTAGGCCCCCTGTCAGGGAATGGCCTGGGCCAATGAACGCAGCTGAAGGCAGCCGCTCCGCAAGCCCTCAGCCGCTTAACCCAACAACCAGTTGAAACATGACACCTGCACATGGTGAAAAAATTAAAATCTTTATTTCACAAACTCAGGGCCCTTCCCACATGGAACAGCAAAACAGAGAAGACCTCCAAAAAACAGTCGAAAACTTCTGTCACTCCCAAAACCTGGGGAGGACTAACAAAACTTCCACATGCAAATGGCCTTCCTCACCGGCCTTACAAAAAAACGCCCCCCCCCCCAACACAAACACCCCCATAAAAACAAACAAGATAATGCCCCCCAGAACAGAAGCCCCCGCATGACCAAAACCCGCGCTCGCCACACTCTGCTCGGCGTGCCGAGAGGGCGAGTCCTTAGAGGGCGTTCTCTTGCCCCGGCCCGACCTGCAGCTGCGCCTCAAGCTGGGCCCTGAGGCTGGGGCAAGGCTGGGGGAAGGCTCATCAGGGCGACAATGCGTCTCGCCAGATGCCCTTGGGGGTCGCCCTACACGAGAGCCGGCCCGGGAGGGGCCGGCTGGTGGCTGCTGCAGCTGTGGGTGGCCATCTTCAGTTCCTGCAGCAGCTCGTCGCACCCTGGCTGGGGGAGTGGCAGTGTCGCCTGCACCAATGGGGACAAGCTGGCTGATGGCAGGCGCGCGCTGCTCGCCAGAGACACTGGCACTCGGCCGGCCTGGCAGGGGAGCAAGCGCACCAATGTGTTGGCCGCCAGACCGCTGTGCTGCAGCAGGGTGGCGGCTCGCCTGGCGACGCCTCCGCGCCAGTGCGAGGGTGGCAGAAGTTAGTGCCCCAACTGCCCTGGCATGTGCCCGCAGCTGCTGTGCCAGTGTCTGCCCAGCACCTCTCATGTGGCGACTGGCGTACTGTGCTGTGGCGAGTTGCTGCACCCCCCTGTCGTGCGCTGCCACAAGTAGGTCCACCCCCCTGTTGTGCGCTGCCACAAGTAGGTCCACCCCCATGGCGTGCGCTGCCGCAAATTGTTCCAGGCCCCTGGCCTGTGATTCGGCGAAAGCCACCACACTATGTGCCAGGCTCTCCATGGCGCGAGGCATCTGCTCCACCACCTGCATAAACTCCATGTGGCGCCGCTCCGATGCCGCCGACATGTCGTGCAGGAGGCGCACCTCCTGGGCGACATCCGACTCCGGACTGGAGGGCGGACTCGCCCTCTGGGCAGAAGGCTGGCGTGGCGCCGGACCCTTGCCGTGTTCGGCCACCCTACTGGGACCAGGTTCTCCCCTCCCCTCCACCACCTGCCCCCTCTGGGCAGAAGGGCGGCGTGGTGCCGGACCCTTCCCGCGTGCGTCGACGCCACTGGTACCAGGTTCTGGCCTCCCCTCCACCACCTCCCCCCTCTGGCCAGAAGGCTGCCCTGCTGCCGGGCCCTTGCCGCGTGCGTCCACGCCACTGGTACCAGGCTCTGGCCTCCCCTCCACCGCCTCCCCCCGGCTCTCCTGCACGCCAGACGTCTCCCCTCCATTGCCATCTGCTGGCGCGGAGGAGGGTTCCCCGGAGGTGCCGCCTTCCTCCTGGTCCTCCACGTCCTCCTCCTCCGAGGGCCTGGCTCTCTGTGCTTCAGGGAGCACCTCCTCCTCAGCAGCTGAAAGCAGGAAGGCACAAGTGTAGCTTTAGAGTGAGGACAGGCCGACAGCCAGGGAGGCCGCAGTGGTGCATTATGTGCATTTTGCGGTCAGTGGGGAAGGATGTACATCTGATGCGCGAGGGCAAGGAGAGAGGTGCACCCGGTCATGTCCTTACCAGTGGGTTCCAGTACATGGTCCGCATCGCCGATCGCGACAGGGCCTGTCACCCGGGCACGCAGGGGTCGTGCCACCCTCTCCTCCAGATCAGTCAGCTCCTGGTAGTCGGGACGCCCTCCACCAATCGCTACCTGGCTCCTGGCGTTCCTCGCCAGCTTGGCCTGCAAGAGAAAGGAGGGCCTCTAAGTACAGTGTGGTGCCCTGCTGCTGTGTGTGAGGCCTCCCATGGTTGAATAGCTTGGACAGTGTGCTGCCCTGTTGCTGTGTGGGAGCCCTCCCATGGCTGAATAGCTTGGACAGTGTGCTGCCCTGTTGCTGTGTGGGAGCCCTCCCATGGCTGAATAGCTTGGACAGTGTGATAAGTGCAGAAAGAGCTTTGATTAACATGCAAGTGCCATTGCAGCGGGAGGAGGGCTGGGCATTAGGCCTTTGATGTCCCTTTGGCCCTAATGGGAGGTGCACATGCAAGGATGAGGGGGACAGTGGAAAGGGTACTCACCTTCACCATCCGACTGAGGTCATTGAATTTCTTGCGGCACTGGTCCGCACTCCTGGGAACATCGCAGTTGGATGAGACCCTGCGGGCAATTCTGCTCCAGGCGTTCCTGAACTGGCTCCTGGGAGCCTTCCTGCCACTAGCCGGGCACACAAGCCGTCTTTTCTTGTGTACCCCATGGATGAGCACACTCAGCGCATGCTCAGAGAAGCGCTGTGCTCTGTCACGGGCCCTCTCCATTCCTCCAGGCGCTGTTTTGGCACACCACCAGTGCTGAGGCCTAGTTGCAGCGCTACAGCATGCAGGGCATGGCAGCAGTCAAAGTTGACCCTTCCCCCTTTAAGAGCTGGCCGGCGTCAGGGTGTCTGCTGACACTCAACACATGACCGCACCTGCGCTGCGCCCGGAATCGGCGATATCAAGCCGCATCGCCGGATTAGCGCCTGAACACAGCACTGCAGCGCCAGTTTCAGCGCTCGGCCAGAATCTGGTCCAACTTCACTGAATTTCGGCGAGTTGGCCTGCAGTTTCCGGCGGGCGCTAAATTTACCGAGCGCCCGACTTTAGCGCCCCAAAACTGTGCAAACTGAATTTCTAGGCCAAAGAGTCTAAAAAGCTCTACACATACAATATATTTCAGTTCAGTGAAGTCTTCCTTCATGTGAATAGCATAACGCATTGTTATGTCTGACATTGGGGATAGGTACTCGATTGCCTTGGCCTGAGCACATGAAGTTTGATAGTGCTGTTATCATTATATTATGTCTGACATTGGATATAGGTATTCGATTGCTTTGGCCTGTAAGAGTGTGGTTGCATCAGCCATTAAAAAGCGACATGAGTTGAGTTCTATATACGGCCTCAGGATTATCTTTGCAAACGCAACACGCATACTTCCATCATCAAGCTTCTTCCTTCTGATACGCTCAGATGAGGAAAAAAACTGATGAGCTGGTAGGAAACACTGCTTTAAGGATACTTCCTCCCTTCAGGATGAGCTTGTCCATCAAGCTTGATTAGATCAACAACAACAGCTTGCATTTATATGAAACTAACCTGATCCAGCGGCGTAGTTAGTTTGATGTGCTGGCTGGGATCAGGTGAGCACTGTGCAGCCAATCAGGGGAGGGGAAACTTCATTCATGAGCTTAATAGTAAGAACTGTCAAACTCATGAAAAGTACGGGCACCCAAAAGACTAGTTTAACTTTAAATAAAATTTAAAAAAAATCCCAATAATTATATAAACTATAAATAACTTTAAAAATATATTTTAAACAATTAATCAAATTTTTGAAAAAAATAATTTTTTTAAAAAACGGGTCTAAAACTATACTTACCTTACTGTAAAGTCCTTAAAAACAATAAAGCTGTGGAAAAAATGTTATAATTTTAATTAATAGACCACTTACCTTAAAGAATGAAGTACTTACGTCTCCTTTTTACATTCGTAAAAAGGAGAGGCCCTTACACACGCGCAAACCTGTGGAAAAAAAGGAATTTCAGCGCGCATGCGCAGACTACTGCGTGCACGCGTTCGTCCTCTGAACCCCTTGGTTCAGAGGACAGGAAATGCCGGTTTTCTGCTCATGCGCTGTGCATGCTGAAAACCGGCACTTCCATCGGGCCCACGCGTGAGTATCCCGTCCGTACTCACGCGTTGGGCCCAGAATTACTGGCCCATTAAATTATTAGGCTCTGCAGATGGTGGAGGTGGTGGTGGTGGCCTCTCGTTGTCCGCCTCTTCCTGGTCAGGAGACCACCACTTTCCACTCTCCTCCTTCTCCTGGTCTGGCTTCTCCTTATCCTTCTGCTTGCTGAGGCAGCTGCACAGCCAGCAATGCTGAGAATGAGGTCTGAACAGAAGGGTACTCTTTTAGTTTGAACCAAAAAATAACCCAAATTGGACTGTAAATGAACAAAAGTTCAACTAAAACTTAACAAATCAAATTAAAATTTGGTTTTCCGGGTTGATGATGCACTCCAGTACTCGCGGCGCCCACCGGTCGCAGAAATACTCAAGCACACCGGCGGACACTGCGTACTCCATCTCCAGGGCCACCCGGGTGCGAACATGGCCGCGGAAGAGAGGCAGGCAATCTGGCTGGACGACCCCCTCGACCGCCCGCTGCCTGGACCAATTGATGGCTCTCTTGGCCAGGCCCAGGAGCAGTCCAACGAGGAGGTCCTCCAACCTGCCCGCTCCCCTCCGCACCGGGTGACCGTAGATCAAGAGCGTGGGACTGAAGTGCAACCAAAAATCGAGGAGCAGCCCCTTCAAGTAGTGAAAGAGGGGCTGCAACCTCTCACACTCAACATAAACGTGAAACACGGACTCCTCCAGGCCGCAAAAAAAGCAGGTGGCCTGGGAGTCCGTGAACCTATTTAAAACCTTATTGCACGGGAGCGCTCCGTGCAACACCCTCCAGGCTAAGTCCCCGATGGAACAAGGGAGGACTCCCGCATAGAGAGCCCTCCATTGGGGACCTCCACCTCCGCCGGTCGGCAAGACGCCACGCCAAGGCGTGTCCGGACGGCAGACGAAGATGTCAAAGTGGAGAGTGTGCAGGAGCAGCCCGTACAGGAAACCCCTCCGCGCAGAATGAAAAGGCACGGAGGGTATTTCCTCGAGATGGCTCAAGTTGTGAGGCGCCGGATCCCGAGGGGAGTTTTGGGCTCGGGCGCTGATGAGGAATTCCGTCCGAACGGGGGTAAGCTCGGATAGGATCGCCCCATGTGCTTGAGCCGCCTCGATACACCTAGTGGAGCCGGGGCCCAGTGCCACTTTCACCGACTCGATGGCTTCGACCGCGAGCCGGACGTTGGCCCAGGACAGGCGCCGTGCCAGCTACTCCGGTGCCATCCAGCCCGCTCCTCCGCCATCGAGCATGTCCCCGACTCTGGTCACCTTGCCAGGCACAGCCCTGCCCTCCGCCAGCTGCACGAACCCGCGGTCGTGGAGGTGCGGATTCCTGAGCAGCGGCTCCCAAAGGAGAGCTGCCGCTCCTGACGGGGGAGAGCTCCGCCTGGAAGTGACGTAGTTCCAAACCCATAGCAGTTCCTGGTGGAAAACAGGCAGCTCCCGCAGGCCGGCACGCCTGCAGCCCACTTTCACAAACAGGAGCTGCGTGTCGTAATTGATGCCGTGCAGCTGGCGGAAGAAATACGTCGCCAGCGCACACCATCTCGGAGGATTCTCGACGTACAGGTAGCTCTGCAGCGTCTGAAGACGGAAAGTCGCAGCGTGGGTGCGAAGGCACTCCAGCGCCTCACCGCCCTCCCTAAGCGGGAGACTCAGAACCGTGGCAGAGACCCAGTGCTTCCTTTTGTCCCAGCAGAAGGCGATGAGCTTCTTCTGCATCTTGGCGACAAACGCAGGGGGAGGGATCAAAGTGACCAACCGGTACCACAACATGGCGGCCACCAGCTGCTTTATGACCAGCGCTCGACCCCTGTAGGACAACACTCGGAGCTGTCCTGTCCAGCGTCCTAGGCGAGCGGTGACTTTGGCCTCCAGCTCTTGCCAGTTTGCCGGCCAGGCGTCCTCGGCAGGGCTAAGGTAGACTTCCAAATAGAGGAGGTGCGTGGTGCTCCAGGCGAAAGGCCTGAGCTCCTCCGGCAGGGAGTCCACCCGCCACTGACCCACCAGGAGTCCGGAACATTTCTCCCAGTTGATCTTGGCGGAGGATGCGTCCGAGTAAATCTGCTGGCATTCCCGCATCCTCCGCAAGTCAGCGGGATCCGTGACTGTGAGGAGCACATCATCAGCGTAAGCTGAGAGGACCGCCTCCACGCCCGGCCCTTGCAGAGCCAGTCCCGTCAACCTCTTCCGCAAGAGGCGCAGGAAAGGCTCCACGCAAACGGCGTATAACTGACCGGACATGGGGCATCCCTGACGCACCCCCCTCCCGAAGCGAAGGGGCGCCGTCAATGACCCGTTAACTTTAATCAGACAATCCGCGGCGGCGTACAGAAGTCGGATCTGGGCGACAAAATGCGTCCTGAACCCGAATGCGCGCAGAGTCCCGAAGAGATACTCGTGATCCACCCTGTCGAACGCCTTCTCCTGATCCAGGGAAAGGAAGGCGACCGACAGACCAGCCCTCTGGGAGTGGTGGACCAGGTCCTTGACCAGTTGGATGTTATCGTGGATGGTCCGGCCCGGGACCGTGTAGGACTGGTCGGGGTGGATCATGTGGGCCAGCACGGTGCCAAGGCGAGCAGACATGGCCCTGGCAAAGATTTTATAGTCCGTGCTGAGGAGGGAGACCTGGCGCCAGTTCTTAAGGAGGCGGAGATCGCCCTTCTTAGGCAGCAGGACAATGACCGCCCTGTGCCAAGAGAGGGACATCTCCCCGGTCGCCAAACCTTCCCCCAGGACCCGCGCGTAGTCGCCCCCCAAGACGTCCCAGAATGCCCTGTGGAAATCCACAGTCAGCCCGTCCAGCCCCGGGGACTTTCCCCTGGAGAGCTGGCGGAGGGCACCGGTCAGCTCCGCCAGGCTTAGCGGAGCGCCAATTTTTCGGCACCCTCCGGGCTGACCTTCGGCAGGTCCTCCCACAAAACTCTGCGTGCATCCTCGCTGGACGGATCCGGAGAGAACAGAGCCCCGTAATAGGCGCGGGTCTCGGTGCTGATTCCCTCCAGATCCTAGACCAGAGATCCGTCGTCGGCCAGCAGCCCCAAGAGCTGCTTACGGACCCCCCGTCTTTGTTCCAGCGAGTAGAAGAAGGGGGAGCCGCGGTCCAGGACCCGCAGGAGCTGGATCCGCGACCTCACATATGCGCCTCGGGACCCGACGAGCTGCAGGTCCTTCAGCGCACCTTTCTTCTCTTCGTACACCTTCCGCAGGGCCGGGTCCTCGACGACCTGACCGAGACGGGACTCCAAGTCGAGCACCTCCTTCTCCAACCGCCCGACCCGGGCTTCCCGCCTCTTGGTCGACCCCTTCGCGTACACCTGACAGAAGAGGTGGACATGAGCCTTGCCCATGTCCCACCATAGCCTCAAGGAGGGGAAGCCCCCCTGCTTCCTTCTCCAGTTGGCCTAGAACCGACGAAATGAATCTCAGAACCGCGCGTCCTCCAGCAGCAGGTTGTTAAAATGCCAGGACGCGGACCACCCCCCGCGCGCGCAGCGGAGTGAGCTCCGCCCACACCAGGTGGTGGTCCATGCACGGCACCGGCCGCATGGAAGCCGCCGGAACGCAGGAGACGTACGCCCGGGATATGTAGAGGCGGTCGATTCTGGACCTTCCTCCCCCAGACGTCACGCTAGTGAAGGCGCTGGTGTAGGGGTGGAAATTTCGCCAGACGTCCACGAAGTTGAAGGACCCGACCAGGTCCCTCAACTCCTCCATCGCCGCCGGGCTGCACGGGGGACCCGAACGGTCCCTCGCCTCGAGGGTGCAACTAAAATCCCCTCCGAGGATAACGCACTCGCCCACGTCGACGGAGCCCAAAAGGGCGGACACTTCTTCGAAGAAGCCCACTTGCTGCGCACCGGTCTGAGGGGCGTACACATTCACTAGATGGAGCGGCATGCCCCCCAGGTGAACAGTGACCTGGAGCAAGCGGCCCGGCACGTGCTCCTTGACCCCCAAGATCTCCGGCTGAAAATGCGGGGCCAGCAAGATAGCCACCCCGCTGGAATTGTTGGCGAGGTGACTCATGCTGACCCCTCCTTGCCACTCCAGGAGCCACGTGGCTTCGTCTCCCGGAACGGTGTGGGTTTCTTGCAGGAAGCACACCGCATACTTCCCGCCCCGAAGGACCGAGAAGTTATTGAATCTGCGGTGCGCCTCCCTGCTGCCGTTGATGTTGAGGCTGGCTATGGTTATCTTCATGTCAAAAGCATAGTGCAACCTCTACCTACACCTAACGGGGGGAGGGAGCGCAGCCGCTGGTCAGCCGCCACTTCCTCCGCAGCCCAGTGAGGAACGCTCTTAGCCGACACAGCTCGAGTGGGTCCACGCCCTCGTCCGCGCCCATGATTTTAACGGCGGCGCGGATGGACACGACGAGCAGCGCCAGCTCCGACCACCTGTCGAGGGCCAGCCGGATTTTATTGTGCCGACCCAGGCATGTGGCCATAAAGCCCCGGAATTCCCTTACGGGAATGAGGGGAGGCTCGGCGAGGGGCACGAGGTCATCCAGCGCCTCATCGGCGTTGGAGTCCAAATCATCCTCCGTGCCCATCACCGAGCCCCCATCCTCCTCCAGGGGGTCGTCACCAGTGGCCGACCCATCCGTTGCGCAGTGCACAGCGAACGGCTCGGCCGCACCAGCCAGCCCCGTCTCCGCCCGGATCCCACCCCCAGGATCGGCGGCAGAGGATTCCTCCCTGGGCTCCTCTAGGGCCGCCGGACCAGAAGACGGCGGCGGTTCGGAGTCCCCCCTCGCCCCAGATGCCAGAATGACCGGAGAAACCGGGGAGAGAACAATTCCCAGCACCTCCAGTACGTCCGGCACCAGAGATGCAGCCAGCGGGCCATCCTCCTCCCGGCCACCAACCTCCGACCCAGCAGATGGGGTGTTTTGAATTAAAACCTCTACCAGGTCGAGCAGCCCCTGGGAGATGTCCGGGTCACATTGGGCGAGCTCATTTTCCTCGCGCTCGCCCGACCCAGACCCCAGGCCGCCCGACCCGGCGAGGGGTAACGGTACTGATAAAATGTCAATCTCCGCCACGGGTTGTCCCGCGCCCACCCCCATGGGCAGGGTCTCGTCCCCATCCCCGGGAGGCACGTGCCGGACAGACACATCTGCCTCAGCCTCCCGAGGGACAGGCGACCCCTTCCAATCACCGGTAGTGATGACAGTGGGGGGGGGCGCAGTGCCCGCAGCGGGCGATGACTCCCCCTGCTCGGAGGGTCCTTCCTCCTCCTGGTCCTCCTCCTCTTCCAGGGGGTCGCGCCTTCTTTTTAGCATGGAGGGAGCGAGGGAGACCTCCATGTCTGCAGAGACCTCCTCCTCTGCTCTCTCCGGTGGAGTAGTTTTGTCGGGTTCCTCGGGCCCGAGCCCGGCCGCATGTATTGGTGTTTCCGCTACGGCGGTTGCAGCCACAGGCTCGGGCACATGGCCCATCCCACTCGCGTCTGCCCCGATTAACTCTGCGAGGAGCACGGGTGTAAGGGGCTTAAGGGGCAAGGGCTGGCTCTCCATGGGGGGACCCGCCCTAAGGTGTTTTGGTTTTTGCCGTGCCTTCATTCCGGCCGGACACGCTCCCTCCCCCCTGCCGGAGGCCTTGGTGGCATCAGCCTCCGACGTCGACCGCGCATCAGCGGTTCCCGACGCGCGGGCAGATCCAGGGGGAGAAGCGGCGGCGGCGCCAGCCTCGGCCGCACTAGATGATCTGGCGGCCTTGGAGGCAGGGCAGTTTTTCCGAATGTACCCCACCTCCTTGCAGGCATGGCACCGCACACCGTGCGACATCCAGAAGACGCGATAGGCGGTCCCCTCATGGTGAACGATGAATGCCCTGTCGGTGTCCTCCTCCCGTGCCAGCTGGATAAACAGCTGGCGCCGGAAGGAGAAGACGTGGCAAAGGCTGGCTTCCCGGAAGCCGATCGGGATGGGCGTGATCCCCGACCTCACCTCTCCAAGTTGGCATAAATGGGGGAGGAGGAGCTCACCAGGAACATAGGGCGGGACGTTCGAGACGACGATCCTCTGTGCGGTGGCCTCGAGAGGATCCACCGGCAGGAAGGTCCTGCCCACGGTGAGCCCCTTGGCGACGGCCAGGGACACCGCCCGCTCCGACCCCAGGAAGAACACAGCCTTCCCGTACATTTTTGAGGCCACGACGATGGCTGAGGGGCCGACAACCCCAGTCATGGCTTTAACGCAGGCCTCAATGGTCATAGTGGGGTGAGTGTAGCTCTTCACCCCAAGCTTTTTTGTCATGAGTTTAAAAGGTGACGGGGCAGCAGAAGCAGCGGGAGCAGCTGTGGCTGTGGCTGCCACTCCCGCATAAGTCCTGGCTGGCCCCGCCACCGGCGAAGATGCAGTCGCCATTATGGGGTGTTTATATAAGGGCTACACTCACCCCAAGTCACAGGCCTGAAGGTGTTAATGGCCTCAGGTATTTTTTGGTCCTCCATTGAGCAGAGGGAGCTGTTTAAAATGAAGGCACACCTCTCCCCTTATTGATTGAAATTGGGAGAGGGGCCTTCTCCCCTCTGCTCAATAGGCAATTAGTAAATAGAGATGAAATTGAGGTGCCTCAGAGAAAGAGGCAGAGAGAGAGACAAAGAGAGAGAGAGAGGGGGGGTGGGAAGGAGGGAGGCCGCAAGGGCAGGGTTGCCACTCAGGATGGTGGGTGGGTGGGTGTTGGCAGGGGTGCACTCTCCGATGGAAACTTAAAGTCTTTGATGGTGGTGGTCTTCTGGCAGGGGGAGAAGATGTCTTCACCTGGGAAAGCTGGAGGTGCCCCAGGCTCAGTCCCACACCAGGTCTTAACGATGTAATAAATGAAATTGGACTTCACCTAGGCAGCTCCAGCTGTCCCAGGTCAGGCAATAGAAGGGATGCTTATTAGTGGTGTGTGTGGCCTAGATTTTAACGAGAGCCACACACACACACAGACACCCCTTGATGATCCGGCCTTGTTTCTTCTTTTCTCCCCCCACCTAAAATAAAAAGTCTTTGGGAGAGTGCCCCAAATAACACCCACCTGTAGATGTTCAGAAAGATGTTCTCCTTCCCTCCTTCCAAACAGTTGGTTGTTTTCTGTTGATGGTTGTTTTCTCCCCTCTTTCCCTCTCCTGAAGTGGAGGCCAATTTGGGGAGGCAGTGATAGGAAAGCCTCTCCCCTGGTTGATGATGTTGCTAGCCTCCTTTCTCCTTCTCCTCCTCTGTCCTCTCTCTCCAGGCACCTCTGTTGTTGTGATGATGATGGTGGAGGTGGTGGTGCTGGCCTATCGTTGTCCTCCTCTTCCTGGTCAGGAGACCACCACTTTCCACTCTCCTCCTTCTCCTGGTCTGGCTTCTCCTTATCCTTCTGCTTGCTGAGGCAGCTGCACAGCCAGCAATGCTGAGAATGAGGTCTGAACAGGAGGGCACTCTTTTAGTTTGAACCAAAAAAAAAACAAATTGGACTGTAAATGAACAAAAGTTCAACTAAAACTTAACAAATCAAATTAAAATTTGGTTTTCCGGGTTGATGATGCACTCCAGTACCCGCGGTGCCCACCGGTCGCAGAAATACTCAAGCGCACCGGCGGACACTGCGTGCTCCATCTCCAGGGCCACCCGGGCGCGAACATGGCCGCGGAAGAGAGGCAGGCAATCTGGCTGGACGACCCCCTCGACCGCCCGCTGCCTGGACCAATTGATGGCTCTCTTGGCCAGGCCCAGGAGCAGTCCCACGAGGAGGTCCTCCAACCTGCCCGCTCCCCTCCGCACCGGGAGACCGTAGATCAAGAGCGTGGGACTGAAGTGCAACCAAAAATTGAGGAGCAGCCCCTTCAAGTAGTGAGAGAGGGGCTGCAACCTCTCACACTTGACATAAACGTGAAACACGGACTCCTCAAGGCTGCCAAAAAAGCAGGCGGCCTGCGAGTCCGTGAACCTATTTAAAACCTTATTGCACGGGAGCGCTCCGTGCAACACCCTCCAGGCCAAGTCCCCGATGGAACAAGGGAGGACTCCCGCGTAGAGAGCCTTCCATTGGGGACCTCCGCCGGTCGGCAAGACGCCACGCCAAGGCGTGTCCGGACGGCAGACAAAGATGTCAAAGTGGAGAGTGTGCAGGAGCAGCCCGTACAGGAAACCCCTCCGCGCGGAATGAAAAGGCACGGAGGGTATTTCCTCGAGACGCCTCAAGTTGTGAGGCGCCGGATCCCGAGGGGAGTTTCGGGGTCGGGCGCTGATGAGGAATTCCGTCCGAATGGGGGTAAGCTCGGACGGGATCGCCCCACGTGCTTGAGCCGCCTCGATACACCTAGTGGAGCCGGGGCCCAGTGCCACTTTCACCGACTCGATGGCTTCGACCGCGAGCCGGACGTTGGCCCAGGACAGGCGCCACGCCAGATCCTCCGACGCCATCCAGCCCACTCCTCCGCCATCGAGCAGGTCCCCAACTCTGGTCACCTTGCCAGGCACAGCCCTGCCCTCCGCCAGCCGCCCGAACCCACGGTCGTGAAGTTGCGGATTCCTGAGCAGCGGCTCCCAAAGGAGAGCTGCCGCTCCTGACGGGGGAGAGCTCCGCCTGGAAGCGATGTAGTTCCAAACCCATAGCAGTTCCTGGTAGAAGACAGGCAGCTCCCGCAGGCCGGCACGCCTGCCGCCCACTTTCACAAACAGGAGCTGTGTGTCGTAATTGATGCCGTGCAGCTGGCGGAAGAAATGCATCACCAGCGCACGCCATCTCAGAGGATTCTTGACGTACAGGTATCTCTGCAGCGTCTGAAGATGGAAAGTCGCAGCCTGGGTGCGAAGGCACACCAGCGCCTGACCGCCCTCCCTAAGCAGGAGATTCAGAACCGCGGCAGAGACCCAGTGCTTCCTTTTGTCCCAGAAGAAGTCGATGAGCTCCTTCTGCATCTTGGCGACAAACGCAGGGGGAGGGATCAAATTGACCAACCGGTACCACAACATGGCGGCCACCAGCTGGTTTATGACCAGCGCTCGACCCCTGTAGGACAACACTCGGAGCAGTCCTGTCCAGCGTCCTAGGCGAGCGGTGACTTTGTCCTCCAGCTCTTGCCAGTTCGCCGGCCAGGCATCCTCGGCAGGGCTAAGGTAGACTCACAAATAGAGGAGGTGCGTGGTGCTCCAGGCAAAAGGCCTGAACTCCTCCGGCAGGGAGTCCACCCGCCACTGACCCACCAGGAGTCCGGAACATTTCTCCCAGTTGATCTTGGCGGAGGATGTGTCCGAGTAAATCTGCTGGCATTCCCGCATCTTCCGCAAGTCAGCGGGGTCCGTGACCGTGAGGAGCACGTCATCGGCGTAAGCCAAGAGGACCGCTTCCACTCCCGGCCCTTGCAGAGCCAGTCCCGTCAACCTCTTCCGCAAGAGGCGCAGGAAAGGCTCCACGCAAACGGCGTATAACTGATCGGATATGGCGCATCCCTGACGCATCCCCCTCCTGAAGCGAAGGGGCGCCACCAAGGACCCGTTAACTTTAATCAGACACTCCGCGGCGGCGTACAGAAGTCGGATCCGGGCGACGAAATGCGTCCCAAACCCGAATGCGCGCAGAGTCCCGAAGAGATACTCGTGATCCACCCTGTCGAACGCCTTCTCCTGATCTAGGGAAAGGAAGGCGACCGACAGACCAGCCCTCTGGGAGTGGTGGACCAGGTCCCAGACCAGATGGATGTTATCGTGGATGGTCCGGCCCGGGACCGTGTAGGACTGGTCGGGGTGGATCATGTGGGCCAGCACGGTGCCAAGGTGAGCAGACATGGCCCTGGCAAAGATTATATAGTCCGTGCTGAGGAGGGAGTCCGGGCGCCAGTTCTTAAGGAGGCGGAGATCGCCCTTCTTAGGCAGCAGGACAATGACCGCCCTGCGCCAAGAGAGGTGCATCTCCCCGGTCGCCAAACTTTCCCCCAGGACCCGCGCGTGGTCACCCCCCAAGACGTCCCAGAACACCCTGTAGAACTCCACGGTCAGCCCGTCCACCCCGGGGACTTTCCCCTGGAGAGCTGGCGGAGGGCGCCGGTCAGCTCCGCCAGGCTTAGCGGAGCGTCCAATTTTTCAGCGCCCTCCAGGCTGACCTTCAGCAGGTCCTCCCAAAAAACTCTGCGCGCATCCTCGCTGGACGGATCCGGAGAGAACAGAGCCCCATAATAGGCGCGGGTCTCCGCGCTGATTCCCTCCGGATCCGAGACCAGAGATCTGTCGTCGGCCAGCAGCCCCAAGAGCTGCTTACGGACCCCCCGTCCTTTTTCCAGCGAGTAGAAGAAGGGGGAGCCGCGGTCCAGGTCCCGCAGGAGCTGGATCCGCGACCTCACGTACGCGCCTCGGGACCCGACGAGCTGCACGTCCTTCAGCGCGCCCTTCTTCTCTTCGTACACTTTCCGCAGGGCCGGGTCCTCGACGACCTGACCGAGACGGGACTCCAGGTCGAGCACCTCCTTCTCAAACTGCCCGACCCAGGCCTCCCACCTCTTGGTCGACCCCGTCGCGTACCCCTGACAGAAGAAATGGATGTGAGCCTTGCCCTCATCCCACCATAGCCTCAAGGAGGGGAAGCCCCCCCCGCTTCCATCTCCAGTCGGCCCAGAACCGACGAAACGAATCCCGGAACCGCGCGTCCTCCAGCAGCAGGTTGTTAAAATGCCAGTACGCAGACCCCCCCCCACGCGCAGTGGAGCGAGCTCCGCCCACACCAGGTGGTGGTCCGTGCACGGCACCGGCCACATGGAAGCCGCCGGAACACAGGAGACGCACGCCCGGGAAATGTAGAGGCGGTCGATTCTGGACCTTCCTCCCCCAGACCTCACGTTAGTGAAGGCGCTGGAGTCGGGGTGGAGATTTCGCCAGACGTCCACCAAGTCGAAGGACCCGACCAGGTCCCTCAACTTCTGCATCGCCGCCGGGCTTCGCGGGGGACCCGAACGGTCCCTCGCCTCGAGGGTGCAGTTAAAATCCCCCCCGAGGATAACGCACTCACCCACGTCGACGGAGCCCAAAAGAGCGGACACTTCTTCGAAGAAGCCCACTTGCCGCGCACCGGTCTGAGGGGCGTGCACGTTCACTAGATGGAGCGGCACGCCCCCCAGGCGAACAGTGACCTGGAGCAAGCGGCCCGGCACGTGCTGCTTGACCCCCAAGATCCTCCCACTCGCGTCTGCCCCGATTAACTCCGCGAGGAGCGCGGGTGTAAGGGGCTTAAGGGGCAAGGGCTGGCCCTCCACGGGGAGACCCACCCGAAGGTGTTTAGTTTTTTGCCGCGCCTTCTTTCCGGCATCACGCGCTCCCTCCCCCCTGACGGAGGCCTAGGTGGAATTGGCCCCCGACGTCATCCGCGCATCAGATGTTACCGACGCGCGGGCAGATCCGGGGGGGGGGAGCGGCGGCGGCGCCAGCCTCGGCCGCACCAGATGATCTGGCGGCCTTGGAGGAAGGGCAGTTTTTCCGAATGTGCCCCACCTCCTTGCAGGCGTGGCACCGCACACCGTCCGACGACCAGAAGACGCGATAGGCGGTCCCCTCGTGGTGGACGATGAACGCCCCGTCGGTATCCTCCTCCCGCGCCAGCTGGACAAGTAGCTGGCGCCGGAAGGAAAAGACGTGGCGAAGGCTGGCTTCCCGGATGCCGAGCGGGATGGGCGTGATCCCCGACGTCACCTCCCCAAGTTGGCACAAATGTGGGAGGAGGAGCTCACCAGGGACATAGGGCAGGACGTTTGAGATGACAATTCTCTGCGCGGTGGCCTCGAGAGGATCCACCGGCAGGAAGGTCCCGCCCACGGTGAGCCCCTTGGCGACGGCCAGGGACACCACCCGCACCGACCCCAGGAAGAACACAGCCTTCCCATACATTTTTGAGGCCGCTACGATGGCTGAGGGGCCAACAACCCCAGCCATGGCTTTAACGCAGGACTCAATAGTCATAGTGGGGTGAGTGTAGCTCTTCACCCCAAGCTGTTTTGTTATCAGTCTGAATGGTGACGGGGCAGCAGAAGCAGCGGGAGCAGCTGTGGCTGTGGCTGCCACTCCCGCATAAGTCCTGGCTGGCCCCGCCACCGGCGAAGATGCAGTCGCCATTATGGGGTGTTTTTATAAGGGCTACACTCACCCCAAGTCACAGGCCTGAAGGTGTTAATGGCCTCAGGTATTTTTTGGTCCGCTATTGAGCAGAGGGAGCTGTTTAAAATGAAGGCACACCTCTCCCCTTATTGATTGAAATTGGGAGAGGGGCCTTCTCCCCTTTGCTCAATAGGCAATTAATAAATAGAGATGAAATTGAGGTGCCTCAGTGAAAGAGGCAGAGAGAGACAAAGAGAGAGAGGGGGGGTGGGAAGGAGGGAGGCCGCAAGGGCAGGGTTGCCACTCAGGATGGTGGGTGGGTGGGTGTTGGCAGGGGTGCACTCTCCGATGGAAATTTAAAGTCTTTGATGGTGGTGTTCTTCTGGCAGGGAGAGAAGATGTCTTCACCTGGGAAAGCTGGAGATGCCCCAGGCTCAGTCCCACACCAGGTCTTAACGATGTAATAAATTAAATTGGACTTCACCTAGGCAGCTCCAGCTGTCCCAGGTCAGGCAATAGAAGGGATGCTTATTAGTGGTGTGTGTGGCCTAGTTTTTAACAAGAGCCACACACACACACAGACACCCCTTGATGATCCGGCCTTGTTTCTTCTTTTCTCCCCCCGCCTAAAATACAAAGTCTTTGGGAGAGTGCCCCAAATAACACCCACCTGTAGATATTCTGAAAGATGATATTCCTCCCTCCTTCCGAACAGTTGGTGTTGGTTGATGGTGGTTTCTCTCCACTCTCTCCCTCTCTTGAAGTGGAGGCCAATTTGGGGAGGCAGTAATGGGAAAGGCCTCTCCCCTGGTTGATGTTGTTGCTGGCCTCCTTTCTCCTTCTCCTCCTCTGTCCTCTCTCTCCAGGCACCTCTGTTGTTATGATGATGATGGTGGAGGTGTTGGTGGTGGCCTTTCGTTGTGGGTGGTCACTGCCGGTACTGCAGTCTAAAACCAGTTCTTCCCTTAAAGGTACATACACAACAATTCCTCCCCTTCTAGATAAACAGTACATAACATTCATTTAACATCTAAACAATAACTAATTACAATTGCAATTTTCTGGGTACTATATACATCAACTGAAATAATCATTTATAAGTTCAGTCTTTGAGGAGGCTTCCTAATCCTGACTGGATAGCGCCTTTCTCGAGAATCCTGTTCTTGCGGTGGAGTCAATTCTGGCTCATTGTCATTGGTTGGTTCATCAGCTTCCAATACCACTGCTTCTGAGGTAGATGCAATCTGTACTTTGGGCTCATTACCAGGTGCACATGCTCATGGTATAGGTTTGGCTTGTTCCTGAGACGACAGAATCTGGTCAGCATGGCGTCTCACGATGCTCTCTCCAATGTCCACTGTGTACATTAGTGGTCCCTGCTGTGAGCATATCGTTCCTGGCTGCCATTTTTCTGTTTGGTAGTCACGGGCCAAGACTGGTTGCCCTATCTTGAAGCTCCTGGTTGGCCTCTTGTTGATGTGCTGGAATTGCTTATCCTCAACATCTCATCTTATGTTTGGTTTGAGCAAATCCAGGCGACATCTTAGCCTTCGGTTGAAGAACATTATGGCTGGAGCTTGGTTGGTGACTGCATGTGTCGCATTCCGGTAAGCAAACAAGAAATGATCTACGATAGCAAAATACTGCAGATGTTGGAAATCCAAAATAACAACAGAAAGTGCTGGAAAAACTCAGCAGGTCAGGCAACATCCGTGGAGAGAAATTTGAGTTGACGTTTCGGGTTGAACCCTTCTTCAATGATCTACCTTGTGTTGTAGTGGTATGTCGTCATCATACATCGCCTTTATTGACTTTTTGAAGGTCTGAACAAACCTTTCAGCCAATCCATTTGTGGCTGGATGATATGGGGCAGATGTGTAATGTTTCACCCCATTATTCCTCAGAAACCTCCGGAAATCCTCGGACACAAACTGTGGCCCATTGTCAGAGCAAATCTGTTCTGGCAAACCATTCCTGGCGAAGATGGTCCGTAGGACTGCAATAGTTTTCTCCGTGGTGGTGGAGGACATTTTAATGACCTCTGGCCATTTCGAATGGGCGTCTACAGCGATTAGAAACATTGAGTCCATAAATGGACCAGCAAAATCAATGTGTACCCGTTGCCATGGAGATGAGGGCCATTCCCATGGGTGTAGAGGGACCTGTGGTGGTGCATTTGGACTTTCTGGCATCCTGAGCAGCTCTTGGTCAGGTCCTCAATTTGTTTATCGATTCCCGGCCACCACACAAAGCCCTGGCTAGGCTTTTCATTTTTACCCCTCCCAGATGACCTCCATGAAGCTCATTTAGCACTCTGTCTCTCAACTTGGGTGGAATTACCACTCGGGATCCACACATCAAGGTCCCCCAGCACACTGACAGCAGTTCTCTCCTTGGCGAGAATGCTGGCAACAGTGAGTCGCCATATGCTGGCCATCCCTTCACCGTCAAATCATAGACCCGAGAGAGTGTCGGGTCATTTCGGGTTTCCTTCTCTATACTTGAGTTTGTAACAGGCAGACATTTGACTATGGTCGCATGGAATATCTCAACAGGGTCCACTGCAGGTGCTTCCTCTACCGTAGGCAACGGTAGGCGCGACAGCCCATCAGCATTTCCATGCTGCTTCGTACCCTTGTATTCTATGTCGTACTGATGTGCCCCTAGAAAAAGTGACCATCGTTGCAGCCGTTGCGCCGTCATCACTGGAACGCCCTTCTTTGGGTTAAAAATGGAGACCAGTGGCTGATGATCAGTCAGTAGGGTGAATTTCTGCCCGTGCAGATAGTGATTGAACTTCTTCACCCCCCACACCAGGCTGAGGGCCTCCCTGTCAATCTGAGCGTAATTACGCTCGGCTGAGGTTAACAAGCGTGACGCAAAGGCTATTGGCCTCTCTGAACCGTCAAGGAATTTGTGTGACAGCACCGCTCCACTGCCATAGGGTGACGCATCACATGCCAACCGAATCGATAGTGTTGGGTTGTAGTGGGCCAATACTTCTTTTGAAGTGATTAGGCATTTACATTCCTGAAAGGCACGCTTACACTCATCACTCCATTTCCATGTTACTCCAGTTTGCAGCAGGGCATTCAGTGGGTGCAGAATTGTAGATAAATTCGGCAAGAACTTATGGTAGTAGTTCACCAGTCCGAGAAACGACCTCAGTTGTGACACATTTTCCGGTGCTGGAGCCTTGACTGCAGCCTCAATCTTGTCTGGCGACTTATGCAACCCTTCCTCATCAATCATGTGGCCACAATACGAGATTTGTCTCCTGAAGAACTTACATTTGGGGCGGTTGGCTCGTAGCCCATATTCCTGCAATCTAGTGAGCACCTGCTCCAGGTTGGCAAGGTGTTCACTGTCATTTTCGCCCGTCACCAGGATGTCATCCAAATAACACTGGGTCCCTGGGATCCCTTGCAGGACTTGTTCCATTGCCCTCTGCCAAATAGCCGGGGCCGATGCTACCCCGAATACCAGTCGATTGTACTGGTAAAGGCCTTTGTGAGTGTTTATCGTGAGGTATTTCCTAGATGCTTCTTCCACCTCCATTTTTAGATACGCTTGGGCCAGATCAATCTTTGTAAAATGTTTCCCTCCAGATAGTGAGACGAAAATATCTTCTATCCGTGGAAGTGGATATTGTACTGTGTGCAGGACTGGGTTCACAGTCACCTTGAAGTCCCCACAGATGCGAACCTTCTTCGGCTCCTCAGGCGTGCTGCTCAATGCTTTCTTCATTACAGGAACGATGGGTGTGGCCCACTTGCTCCAGTCCACCTTGGACAGCACACCCGAACGCTCCAGACTCTCCAGTTCAGCTTCAACGGCTGGGCGGATCGCGTACAGCACCGGTCTGGCCTTAAAAAAATTTGGGTTTGCGTTATCTTCGATCTTTATCGTTGCCTTTACTCCTTTTAGAGTCCCAAGTCCTTGTTGGAACACCTCTTCTGCGTCAGTTAGAATTTGTGACAGACGTCCAGGTGCGACGTCATCATCCTTTTTGTCATTCACAGTTAGCGCCAGAATGGAATGCCAATCCAATTGTATTTTTCGGATCCATTCACGTCCCAATAATGGTGGTCCTCCATCTTGTAATATATATATATACAGTTTCTGTGTTTCCTTGCCGTTATATTTAACTGGCACCCTTATTTTTCCTCTGGGGTAGACCTTTTGCCCCGTGTATGTCTTCAATACAATGGACGTGTCCTTTAAGGGTATGTGTGAGAATAGCCGCTCATAGTCTCATCGATTCATGACAGTTAAGGCTGATCCTATATCTAATTCCATCTTTACTTGGGACCCTGCTATCATGAGGGTGACCCACATAGTTCGGTGATCCTCCTTTGCGATCACGTTGTGTAACTTTAGACAACTTAGTCTCCTGCTCCCGGAGTTGTTATCACTCTCCTGATCTTCCGAACTACCGTCTGTCATTTTGTTTACTTTCTTGTACTTTTCCTTAGTAGTTCTTGTAGTGTTGGTTTTCTTTCCCGACCTGCAGACTCTTGCTATATGTCCCATTTTTCCGCATTGCCTGCATACTTTGTCCTTAAACCAGCAGTCCTTCTGCTCATGGGTTGTTCTGCCGCAGCGATAGCACTTTTCTGCTCCATACGCCATTTCGTTAGCGCTGTATTCTTGTGGTTTCTGTTGTATTTCCGCAGCTCCCCGTGCTGCTGCTTCGTAGGATACTGCCACGCTGAAAGCCTGTTCTAGCATCAGGTCCTTTTTCGAAGGTAGTCGTTTCTGGGTTCCTTCACTGTGGAGCCCACAGACAAACTTATCCCGTAAGGTGTCTGCCAGCCCTGCTCCGAACTGGCAGTGCTTCGATAACTTGCGTAGTTCCGTAAGATAGTCAGCATTGCTCTCATCTTTGTGCTGGTTTCTTTTATGGAACTTGAATCTTTCTGCTATCAGCAGCGGTGTAGGGTTTAGGTGTTCCTGTAAGATATTAACAATCTCCTCAAAACTTTTCTCCATTGGTTTAGCTGGGGTAATTAAATTCCACAATAGGCCGTACGTACTCGCGCCCATCAAATTTAATAATACCGACGCCTTCTTTCCATCGGCCACCTCATTTGCCTTGCAGTACACTTCAATTCTTTCCACATACGTGGTCCAGTCTTCTACCTCGTTGTCGAAAGCAGTGATACTGCCACTTTTCGGCATCTTGGGTGATTTAAAATGGCGCCTCCCACGCTTTTTCTTCTTCCCCAATGGAATAAAATGGTGCCTCCCACGCTTTTCCTTCTTCCCCTTGCTGCCACGCTGCTCCTAGCGTTCTACAGGGTAATGGCGGTGACCCGCGGCTTCGGCACATCTCATTTTCCTTCCCCCCGTTTATTTTCTCTCTGCTGCCCGATTCTTGAGCACCGACCGCGCCCTGTGCGCTCCACCCTCTCTCTCTCTTTTTTTTTTTCTTTTCCTGGCGACGCTGCGCGGCCCGTTTTGTAGAGCCGCTCGGTTGAGCTCGAGCCCGCCGCAGTCCGGAAGGGTCAGCGCACTACCTGCTACCAGCACGATTTGCTGGAACACCTTAACTGGGGAGCCAAGCTCAGCTCTCCACAGCCTCTTCCACAATTCTCCAAACACCGATGAATCCTTGGGCGGTTGCCCGCGGTCGATGCCCGTTGCTCAGACTTCGACCTCCAAGAAACCTCTTCTCAGGGTGAGATCCCCGTGAGATGATGCAACACTGCAGATGAGTTCAAACTTACTCGTCGCCACTGTAAAGTCCGCGCCTCAATAATACACGGACTTCGGGAGAACAGTTTAACAGGTACTTTACTGAACGGAGGGTAACGTCAGACTGAAATACAGAAGCCTGCTAGGGCCTTTTATACAGGGGTGGTCACTGCCGGTACTGCAGTCTAAAACCTGTTCTTCCCTTAAAGGTACATACACAACAAATATGAAACTAAAATGTTTACTTTATGGCACAATGACAAAAACAGTCATTTCACAGCAGACAGCATTTCAAGAAAGCTATTTTCTATCTAGTATTAGTTTACCTGTTCATAAAATCTGTTTAAGCTGCAGATATAGTGCCACTTTTGTATTGATCCAAAGCAATTTTGGTCACACAGCAAAGCAAAAATGGCAAATGTAACTGGAGTCAGGTCTCAATCATACCCTGAAGCGCATTAATGGCAAGCAGTGCGAAAACTCACTGGGAGACCTCTGATACTCACTAAGCTTGCTCTATAATTAAACTTCATTTTACAAACATACATCTGAAATTTATGCACGCTGTCTCCCAATCTCCCTCCGTAACATCGTTATTTACATTGTTTCTGCAGGGTTTCCACCGATCATCTTCCTTTAGTTATGGTGAGAGATCGGGAAAACCCTCACCATAATTCTACCTCCTACTCTTCAATGCTTTTAATTTTAGTAAAAAGCAAAGCAGATACTTCTGCCCATCCTCTCCAAAGATTAAAAATGAGTTTCCTGGGGAGCAGAACTTCATTACTTACACACCCGGTGTCTGGCTCCAAAACAGATGCCACAAAGTGGAACCTTGCAGGGGAATGAGGTGGGCCAGGTCGACCAAGTGTCTCTGGGAGAACACTTGGGTACGAGTGATCAGCATATCATAAGATTTAGATTAGCAATGGAGAGGAGCAAGGAACAATCTAGAGTGGAACTTCTAAATTGGAATAGGGCTAACTTCAATGGGATGTGAGTTGTGGTAAATGGCTGTTCTTCAGACTGGAGGATGGTAGACAGTGGTGTTCCCCAAGGGTCAGTGCAAGGGCCACTGCTTTTTTTGATATATATATAAATGACCTGGATATTGGAATACAGAGTAGAATTTCTAAATTTGCCGATGACACCAAGCTTGGGGGTGTGGCAAACAGTGAGGATAATACCAATCAACTGCAACAGGACATAGAAAGGCTAGCAGAATGGGCAGACAAGTGGCAGATGGAAATTAATACAGACAAGTGTGAGGTGATGTATTTTGGCAGAAGGAACAGGGAGAGGCAATATACACTTAATAGCACAGTTTTAAAGAGTGTGCAGGGACAGAGGGACCTGGTAGTTAATGTGCATAGGTCCCTGAGGGTGGTGGGACATATTGAAAGAGTGAGAGAGTGGTTAACAAAGCGTATGGGATCTTAGGTTTCATGAATAGAGGTATTGAGTGCAAAAGTAGAGAAGTTATGCTGAATCTTTATAAAGCACTAGTTAGGCCACAACTGGAGTATTGCGTCCAGTTCTGGTCACCACACTTTACGAAGGATGTGAAGGCCCTTGAGAGGGTGCAGAGGAGATTTACCAGAAATGGTTCTGGGGATGGGGGATCTTAGCTACAAGGACAGGTTGGAGAAGCTGGATTTGTTTTCATTAGAGCAAAGGAGGTTGAGGGGTGATTTGATAGAGGTGTACAAGATTATGACGGGTATGGATAGGCTGCTCCCACAAGCTGATGGTAAAGGTCTAGGGGACACAGATTTAATGTTTTGGGCAAGTGATACAGAGGGGATGTGAAGAAAAACTTTTTTTATGCAGCGAGTGGTGAGGACCTGGAACTTGCTGCCGATGGAAGTGGTGGAAGCGGACTCACTCAATGTTTTCAAGGAGAGACTGGATAGGCATTTGAGGGAAATAAACTTGCAGGGCAACAGGGATAGAGCAGGGGAATGGGACTGACTGGCTTGCTCTGCAGAGAGCTGGCATGGACTCAATGGGTCAAATGGCCTCCTTCTGTACCTTTATGATTCTATGGGGGAAAAATTGAGTCGCTCCCACTTTGGGGCGCTAACTTCGTCGGGGCGCTACTTTTAGCGCCCCCCAAAAATTAGCACCCCTGCAGCCGAAATTCATCAGTAGCGCCCCAAGAGGGAAGCGGGGCGCTACTAGAAGCGCCCTGCCTCCCTCTTGGGGCGCTGCGAGGGAATATTACGGTGCGACGTGCCGTGGTACTGCAGGTCTTCCTCAAATCTTAAAGGGGAGGGGCCTTGCACAGCGTGACACGGGGCCCAGCTGGGCCACCAGGGATTGGAATGCTGGCAGACGGGCCCGGCACTCAAGAGAAGTGCCAGGCTCATGGAGCGCAGCCGGCACTCCGCAGGGGGGGGGCTGCAGAGGAGGCCGGGGATGGCAACAGGGGCAGGTGCTGGCAGGCGACCAGCAACAAAAATGGCCATCCGGCACCTCACCTTTAATTCGCGCCACTCTGGCCGCAGGTAGGCTCCCCTGACCCCATCGGACATAGCGTCTGGCGGTAAGTCAGGGGGCGCTACCGAAGAGCGGGGCGCTGCGCACGGCGATGACGTAATTGCCAGCGGCGCCGGGCACTAACGGTTACCGCCGCCACTAACCTCCCGCTGAATTTTGCAGGAGGCGTTGGCGGCACTGCGCTCGGACGCCCTCTTAGGGCGCTAACGGGAGGCGCAAAGCAACCGCATTTTCCCCCTCTGACTCTATGAAAGTGGACCCAGTACCATGTTGGTTTGGGCATACGATAGACTGTAATACTGCCTTTGATGCCAAGCCAATTTATCCTGGAATGGCTAAATATGAAAATACAGTAGTTATCCAAACATCAGTACAACTCGCCAGGACCCAGGTCCTTGCATTGGAATTTATTCCTAAGAACACAATGATGATTATTATAAATTCTTAATTTATGCCAAACTTAATCAACATTATTGTTATCATTTTATTATTTTCTAGGTTGGGTTCTATGCTTCTGTTTTGTTCATCCTGATATATTAAATATTATAACATTCCACTGTATTTGATTTGATTTGGCAACCAAATAAAAAAGAACTGCCAAGGATTCTCTTCAACACTATGGCCAGAAATTTCCTCAGAGCTGTTCCCATTCCACTATTGTAGCATTTCCGGAAGTGTGGTGGACACCCCATTTATGCACTAAGACGGGATTTCTGCCGCACTTCTGGCAGAGTTACAGTCTTAGCTTCTATGGGCCTTGACAACGTCCCGGCTATCGTGCTGAAGACTTCTGCTCCAGAACTAGCCACGCCTCTGGATTTGCTGTTCCAGTACAGCTACAACATTGGCATCTATCCGACAATGTGGATAAAGGAGAACCAGTGGACATAGTGTATTTAGACTTCCAAAAGGCATTTGACAAGGTGCCACACAAAAGATTATTGCTTAAGATAAAAAATCACAGGATTGGGGGTAATATTCTGGCATGGATAGAGGATTGGCTATCTAACAGAAGGCAGAGAGTTGGGATAAATGGTTCATTCTCAGACTGGCAATCAGTAACTAGTGGTGTTCCGCAGGGGTCAGTGCTGGGTCCCCAACTCTTTACAATCTATATTAATGATTTGGAGGAGGGGACCGAGTGTAACATATCAAAGTTTGCAGATGATACTAAGATGGGAGGGAAAGTAGTGAGTGAGGAGGACATAAAAAACCTGCAAGGGGACATAGACAGGCTAAGTAAGGGGGCAGAGATTTGGCAGATGGAATAAAATACTGAAAAGTGTGAGGTTATGCACTTTGGCAGGAAAAATCGTAGAGCAAGTTATTATCTTAATGGCAAGAAACTGGAAAGTACTGAAGTACAAAGGGATCTGGGGGTCCTGGTGCACGAAACTCAAAAGGTTAGTATGCAGGTGCAGCAAGTGATTAAGAAGGCCAATGGAATGTTGGCTTTCATTGCTAGGGGGATAGAATATAAAAATAGGGAGGTATTGCTTCAGTTGTACAAGGTATTGGTGAGACCGCACCTGGAATACTGCGTACAGTTTTGGTGTCCATACTTAAGAAAGGACATACTTGCTCTCGAGTCAGTACAAAGAAGGTTCACTCGGTTAATCCCGGGGGTGAGGGGATGGACATATGAGGAGAGGTTGAGTAGATTGGGACTCTTCTCATTGGAGTTCAGAAGAATGTGAGGCGATCTTATTGAAACATATAAGATTGTGAAGGGGTTGGATCGGGTGGATGCGGGGAAGATGTTCCCGATGATGGGTGAAACTAGAACTAGGGGGCATAGTCTTAGAATAAGGGGCTGCTCTTTCAAAACTGAGATGAGGAGGAACTACTTCACTCAGAGGGTGGTAGGTCCATGGAATATGCTGCCCCAAAAAGCTGTAGAAGCTACATCATTACATAAATTTAAAACAGAAATAGACAGTTTCCTAGAAGTAAAGGGAATTAAGGGTTACGGGGAGCGGGCAGGAATTTGGACATGAGTCTAGGTTCGGATTGGTCATGGCCCTGTGGGTAGCGGAGCGGGCCCAGGGGCCGTGTAACCTGATCCTGCTCCTATTTCGTGTGTCTAATTCTGTTAGATTCAGGAGATGGTTCTGTGATTGTGGATTGGCGGTTAGGATCAGATCAGCCATGATCTTATTGAATGGCGGAGCAGGCTCGAGGGGCCGATTGGCCTACTCCTGCTCCTATTTCTTATGTTCTTATGTTCTTATGGAAAACTGCCCAGGTATGTCCTGTCCACAAAAAGCGGGCCAAACCCAATCCAGCCAATTACCACCCCATCAGTCTACTCTCAATCATCAGCAAAGTGATCGAAGGTGTCATCAACAGTGCTATCAAGCGGCACTTACTCACCAATAACCTGCTCACTGATGCCCAGTTTGGGTTCCACCAAGAATACTCAGCTCCCGACCTCATTACAGCCTTGGTCCAAGCATGGACAAAGGAGCTGAATTCCAGGGGTGAAGTGAGAGTGATTGCCCTTGACATCAATGCAGCATTTAACCGAATGTGGTATCAAGAAGCCCTAGTAAAATTGAAGTCAATGGGAATCGGGGGGAAAACTCTCCACTGGCTGGAGTCATACCTAGCACAAAGGAAGATGGTTGTGGTGGTTGAAGATCAATCATTACAGCCCCAGGACATCGCTGCAGGAGTTCCTCAGGGCAGTGTCCTAGGCCCAACCATCTTCAGCTGCTTCATCAATGAACTTCCCTCCAACATAAGGTCAGAATGTGGATGTTTGCTGATGACTGCACAGTGTTCAGCACCATTCACAACTCCTCAGATAATGAAGCAGTCCATGCCCGCATACAACAAGATCTGGACAACATTCAGACTTGGGCTGATAAGTGGCAGGTAACATTCGCGCCACACAAGTGCCAGGGAATGACTATCTCCAACAAGTGAGAATCTAACCACCACCCCTTGACATTCAATGGCATTATCATCGCTGAATCCTCCACCATCAACATCCTGGGGGGGTCACCATTGACCAGAAACTTAACTGGACCAGCCACATAAATACTGTGGCAACAAGAGCAGTTCAAAGGCTAGGTATTCTGCAGTGAGTATCTAACCTCCTGACTCTCCAAAGCACATCATCTATATACACCATCTACAAGGCACAGAAAAGGGGTGTTTTGGAATACTCTCCACTTGCCTGGATGAATGCAGCTCCAACAACACTCAAGAAGCTCGACACCATCCAGGACAAAGCAGGTCACTTGATTGGCACACCATCCACCACCTTAAACATTCACTCCCTCCACCACCGGTGTACCGTGGCTGCAGTGTGTAACATCTACAAGATGCACTACAGCAACTCGCCAAGGCTTCTTCGGCCCAGGGGGTGAGTTTAAAAGCGGTCCTGCAATCTCTCATTCTTTCATATGCCACAACTTAGTGTTTTGAGGTTTGGGAGACATTTTGCAGCTCAACTAATCTTGGGACTGTGGAGTCTGAAATCTATCTGCTGTGTGGCCTCCTTGGAAGACCCTCTGAGCGCACACAACCTCCATTACTTGACTGAGATATATACCAGCGGTATGGGAACCATTTATATCCTTTCATCCTGGTCATCAGATTTGGAGGAAGAGCAGCCGCGGCAGCACCGCAACCAGACACAGCAGCAGCAACAGCAGGAGCGCCAACCTTCTCTTCAGCCACCTGATGATGCCCAGGGCAGAGGGCATCAGTGCAGGGCTGCACCTCGCTGCAGGAGAAACCCCCAACACCGGCTTTACAGGCCGAGGATGAGCTTCCTCAACATGAGTGAGTAGCAGTGCCAAAGGTGGCTGAGACTTCTGCGAGATGTAGTCGCTGACATATGCGCAATGCTGCACCAACACCTGGAAACCAGAGGAGCAGGTGGACACTCCTTACCAGTGGCTGTAAAAATCACCACCGCACTCAACATCTTTGCTTCGGGCTCCTTCCAGGGATCATCTGTAGGCATCAGCGGCATCTCCCAGTTGGCCGCACACAATTGCATCATGCAGGCTACCGATGCCCTCTTACATCCACTTTTCCATTGATGAAGCAAGTATAACCGCGCGTACGGTAGGCTTTGCAAATATGGCAGGCTTCCCAAGGGTGCAGGGCTTCATAGACTGCATACATGTGGCCATTAGGGCATCCCATCACAACCCAGCTGATTTTGTCACCTGCAAGGGCTTCCACTCCCTTAACGTCCAGCTGGTGTGTAACCACAGGAACATCATCATGCAGTACCCTGGCAGTTGCTATGACTCCTTCATCCTGCGGCAATCTACTGTGCCTCAGCTCTTCAATTTGCTAACCCAACTTTCCGGATGGCTACTTCGCAACAAGGGCTATCCCCTGAAAAAGTGGCTCATGACACCGATGAGGAGGCCATCAAACGAGGCTGAGGAGTGGTACAATGTGAGCCACTTTTCCAAAAGAAGCATCATATAGCAAACTATCGGCTCTCTCAAAAAGCGATTATGTTGCCTCGACAGATCTGGTGGAGCCCTGCAGTATGCACCAGCCACGGTGTCCAGAATCATCGTTGTCTGCTGTGCCTTGCACAACATCACACAGCAGCGTGGCTTAGCGCTACCTGGGGAACAAGTGGCTCAGCGCAGAGCATCCTCGGAAGAAGAGGAGGAGAACGAGGAGGAGTAGGAGGATGAGGAGGAGGCGTGCCTTGCGGGTCTGGATGTCACCAATGTAGCAGCCCTTGAGCTCATTGCTGGCCGTCACATAAGGGATGCACTCATCCATGTCATATTCTCGTAAGCTTACTCTTCAACCACAGGTGGCTAACGACCTTCCTACAACACCATACATCATCTCTGCAATAAACGGTTACCACCATCATTACAAATGCACGTCGTCCTGAGCCCTCAATGTGTAACACCCATTTCCCAGAACACATAGGCCAGACCTTCAACTGTTTGCCATCACTTTTGTTTACTACATTCACAAAAGCATGACAATGCAAAATATTACACAGAACCAAAGACAACAGAACAAAACACCCAAGTGACTCCCCTTGTGACTATTTGTGCTCTATCTTCCTCTTACGCGTGCTTCCCCTGTGGTTTCAGCAGATGTAGAGGCACCTTGCTGATTTTGATGCTGCGCCTGCTTTGATGCCTTTGGCGGGTGTCCTCTGGGTTTGGGAGCCTGGGAGGGCTCTGCAACAGTCTGATGTTCCTGCGGCTGTGCAGGTGATGAAATAGCCATCTCAGTTGGGTGTGCAATGTGGGTCTCTGAGCAAGGGCTCCACAGTGGTATGGTTGTGTGAGCGCTTGGAGAGGAGCCCACACTTCCGTGTTGCCTGCCACCAACATGAATCACTGAAAGTTAACATGCAGGTACAGCAAGCAATTAGGAAAGCAAATGGTATGTTGGCCTTTATTGCAAGAGGATTTGATTATAAGATTAACGACAACTAATTGCAATTATATAGTGCCCTGGTGAGACCACACCTGGAGTATTGGGCACAGTTTTGGTCTCCTTACCTAAGGAAGGATATACTTGCCATAGAGGGAGTGCAATGAAGGTTCACCAGACTGGTTCCTGGGATGGGAGGATTGTCCTATGAGGAGAAATTGAGTAGACTAGAGTTTAGAAGAGTGAGAGGTGATCTCATTGAAACATACAAAATTCTTACAGGACTTGACAGGGTAGATGCAGGGAGGATGTTTCCCCTGGCTGGGGAGTCTAGAACCAGGGTTCTCAATCTCAGAATAAGGGGTCGGCCATTTAGGACTGAGATGAGGAGAAACTTCTTCACTCAGAGGATGGTGAATTTTTGGAATTCTCTACCCCAGAGGGCTGTGGAGGCTCAGTAATTGAGTATATTCAAGACAGAGAACAATAGATTTTGAATATTAAGGGAATCAAGAATTTGGGGATAGTGCAGGAAAGTGAAGATGAGGAAGAAGATCAGCCATAATCTCATTGAATGGTGGAGCAGGTTCGAAGGGCCAAATGACTTACTCCTGCTCCAATTCCTTATGTTCTTATCTTCTTAACCCTCGCATGGCTGATATAGTGGATGGGAGATTGATAGAGTCAGTTACAAGGGAAAAGAGTCTATGACGGGGGCCAAAGACAGTGGGGGAGAAATTGGGTGAGTAGCGCCACCTGTTAGCGCCTAAAGAGGCAGTCAGTGGCTGTAGCGCCACTGGCTGCGTCTCCGGCGATATTCAGTAGGGGCGCTAATGGTGGTGTTAGGCATTTGCGTTGCACCGCCACCGATGACGTCATCGGTGTGCGCAGCGCCCCATTCGTGCACCATTTGCGATATTTGGTAGCGAACACCGCAGTTGCGCCGCTCGCTACCTGCGCCCGGTTCACGGGGCCTTACTGTGCCGGCAGCGGCGCAAGTTAAGGTGGAGGTGCGGTGCGGCCGCTTTTACGGCGGCTGCCTGCCAGCACCTCCGTCCCTGGCCTCCTAACCACCACCCCCCCTGCGGCATTGCCGGTTGTTTCCCGAGAGCCCGGCACTTCTGCTTGGTGCCGGGCTCATTTGCCGGCACTCGTGATCGGGGATCGCGCTGTTGCAGGCACCTCCCCCTTAACAGTGGGCGGAAGGCTGCGGCACGTTGCGCTGCGATATTCAGTTTCAGCGCCCTAAGAGGGACGCGGAGCGCCTCGAGTCTTGCCCCGTGTCCCCCGAGCAGCAATGAAACTGAATATCTGGCGATCGGTATCAATCCGATCGCTGCGCTAAATCCTGCGCTCCGCCGACTTTTGCGCCACTTTGGCGCCCCAACCCAATTTCTAGGCCAACGGCTTCAAACTACCCAATGAACAGAAAGTAAAGGATTCTCCAAGACTGGATGCCAGCCAAGCTGTCTAGCAGACAGATTGAGGGAGTGGTGGAGAGGAAGAGTGGTGGAGTGGTGGAGAGGGAGAGTGGTGGAGAGGGAGAGTGGTGGAGTGGGAGAGTGGTGGAGAGGGAAAGAGGTGGAGAGGGAGAGAGGTGGAGAGGGAGAGAGGTGGAGTGGGAGAGTGGTGGAGAGGGAGAGTGGTGGAGAGGGAGAGAGGTGGAGAGGGAGAGTGGTGGAGTGGTGGAGAGGTAGAGTGGGAGAGTGGTGGAGAGGGAGAGTGGTGGAGAGGGAGAGAGGAGGAGAGGGAGAGAGGTGCAGAGGGAGAGAGGTGGCGAGGGAGAGAGGTGGAGTGGGAGAGTGGTGGAGTGGGAGAGAGGTGGAGAGGGAGAGTGGTGGAGAGGGAGAGAGGTGGAGAGGGAGAGTGGTGGAGAGGGAGAGAGGTGGAGAGGGAAAGAGGTGGAGTGGGCGAGTGGTGGAGAGGGAGAGTGGTGGAGTGGGAGAGAGGTGGAGAGGGAGACAGGTGGAGAGGTGGAGAGAGGTGGAGAGGGAGAGAGGTGGAGAGGGAGAGAGGTGGAGAGGGAGAGTGGTGGCGAGGTAGAGAGGTGGAGTGGGAGAGTGGTGGAGTGGGAGAGAGGTGGAGAGGGAGAGTGGTGGAGAGGAAGAGAGGTGCAGAGGGAAAGAGGTGGAGTGGGAGAGTGGTGGAGAGAGGGAGAGAGGTGGAGAGGGAGAGTGGTGGAGAGGGAGAGAGGTGGAGAGGGAAAGAGGTGGAGTGGGAGAGTGGTGGAGAGGGAGAGTGGTGGAGTGGGAGAGAGGTGGAGAGGGAGAGAGGTGGAGAGGGAGAGTGGTGGAGAGGGAGAGAGATGGAGAGGTGGAGAGAGGTGGAGAGGGAGAGAGGTGGAGAGGGAGAGAGGTGGAGAGGGAGAGTGGTGGAGAGGGAGAGAGGTGGAGAGGGAGAGAGGTGGAGAGGGAGAGAGGTGGAGAGGGAGAGAGGTGGAGAGGGAGAGAGATGGAGAGGGAGAGAGGTGGAGAGGGAGAGAAGTGGAGAGGGAGAGTGGTGGAGAGGGAGAGTGGTGGAGAGGGAGAGAGGTGGAGAGGGAGAGAGGTGGAGAGGGAGAGTGGTGGAGAGCGAGAGTGGTGGAGAGGGAGAAAGGTGGAGAGGGAGAGAGGTGGAGAGGGAGAGAGGTGGAGAGGGAGAGTGGTGGAGAGGGAGAGAGGTGGAGAGGGAGAGAGGTGGAGAGGGAGAGAGGTGGAGAGGGAGAGAGGTGGAGAGGGAGAGTGGTGGAGAGGTGGAGAGAGGTGGAGAGGGAGAGAGGTGGAGAGGGAGAGAGGTGGAGAGGGAGAGAGGTGGAGAGGGAGAGTGGTGGAGAGGGAGAGAGGTGGAGAGGGAGAGAGGTGGAGAGGGAGAGTGGTGGAGAGGGAGAGAGGTGGAGAGGGAGAGAGGTGGAGAGGGAGAGTGATGGAGAGGGAGAGAGGTGGAGAGGGAGAGAGGTGGAGAGGGAGAGAGGTGGAGAGGGAGAGTGGTGGAGAGGGAGAGAGGTGGAGAGGGAGAGAGGTGGAGAGGGAGAGAGGTGGAGAGGGAGAGACGTGGAGAGGGAGAGTGGTGGAGAGGGAGAGTGGTGGAGAGGGAGAGTGGTGGAGAGGGAGAGAAGTGGAGAGGGAGAGGGGTGGAGAGGGAGAGTGGTGGAGAGGGAGAGTGGTGGAGAGGGAGAGTGGTGGAGAGGGAGAGTGGTGGAGAGGGAGAGAGGTGGAGAGGGAGAGGGGTGGAGAGGGAGAGTGGTGGAGAGGGAGAGTGGTGGAGAGGGAGAGTGGTGGAGAGGGAGAGTGGTGGAGAGGGAGAGAGGTGGAGAGGGAGAGAGGTGGAGAGGGAGAGAGGGAGAGAGGTGGAGAGGGAGAGTGGTGGAGAGGTGGAGAGGGAGAGTGGTGGAGAGGGAGAGTGGTGGAGAGGGAGAGTGGTAGAGAGGGAGAGTGGTGGAGAGGGAGAGTGGTGGAGAGGGAGAGTGGTGGAGTGGGAGAGTGGTGGAGAGGGAGAGTGGTGGAGAGGGAGAGTGGTGGAGAGGGAGAGTGGTGGAGAGGGAGAGAGGTGGAGAGGGAGAGTGGTGGAGAGGGAGAGTGGTGGAGAGGGAGAGTGGTGGAGTGGTGGAGAGGTGGAGAGGGAAATTACATATTCGGGAATAACCACTTCGATATCCCTTCCCTTCCATACAGGCATAACTGCGACAAGCATACAAATACCAACGGAAAACAGCTCCTGCAGCTCTGTCGAAGCCTGGGCCTGTACATTGTCAATGGTAGGTTCATAGGAGACCTCCTGGGAAGATCAACCTATTGCTCACCTCTTGGCTGCAGCACCGTAGACTATATGATTACGGATTTGGACCCATCCTCTTTCAGAGCATTCACAGTCAAACAACAAACAACACTGTCAGATCACAGTCAAATTACTATGGCCTAGTAATTCAGTTGGGCGCGCCAGCCGTTACCGCCTTAGGACGAGTAGATCTCGAGCACTAGGCGCTTAGCGCCCGGGCGCAGTGCGATCTGCGCCTCGCCCCAACTTCAGTACACATTTAGCGCCGGCGCAAAGTCTTAGTGCGCGCCCTGCTGCGCGCGCAGGTCATGACGTCATTTACTAGTGCAACGCCCTTTGTGCGCCCCGAACCGGAACTTCACTCGCGCCGTACCATTGTGCGCCGGGCGGCCCGAACGACTGTGAAGTGGAACGGTACACAGCCGAGGCGGGCCGCGGGGAGCGCTAATTAAAGGGCACTTACCCTGCACTATAAAGGGCAGCCATTTTGCAGCATTCACTCTTGTGCAACGGTTTTTTGGAGAGAGACCAAGGAGGAGAGCTTACTGGTTTGGACCAACACTAGGACAGGTGTTTTTGGCTCAGGCCAGAGCTTAGCAATTATCTTTGCCTTCATTGAGAACTCATTGTTTCCCACCATATAATGGGGGCTGCATTGGGTGCCAACGCTGACTTTCAGCCTTATGCCAGAAGGGCTTACAGACGCCGTGAGAGAGTGGCAGCCCTGGCTAGACGCAGAGGGGGCAACAGGCGTCGCCAACTGAGGCCTTACCCACCCAGGGTATACCGCCAGCAGTCCTCCTATCTGACCATGTGTGCCGCGATGTGTGTAAGGAGGCTGCGATTCAGAAGGGAGGTGGTTGCAGACATCTGCCAGCTGCTTCAGAGAGATCTGCAGCCACAGCTGATGCGCAGGACGTCTCTGTCGGTGGCAGTGAAGGTGACGGTGGCTCTCAACTTCTATGCCACCGACTCCTTCCAATCCGCTGCTGGGGACATCGCTAACATCTCCCAGTTCGCCGTGCATTGCTGCATCCGCCAGGTGACCGAAGCCCTTTTCACAAGGAGACATCAATTCATCTCCTTCCCCATGACCCTGGACAAGCAGCAGCAGCGTGCAGTGGGATTTGCAAGAATAGCGGGCTTCCCCATGGTGCAGGGCGCCATTGACTGCATGCATGTGGCTTTGCGGGCACTTCTGGAGCATGCCGAGGATTACCACTACCGGAAGGGCTACCATTCCCTCAACGTACAGCTGGTGTGTGACCACAGGCAGCGCATCCTAGCTGTCAATGCCCGCTTTCCAGGCAGCAGCCACGATGCCTTTATCCTGCGACAGACAACTGTGGCTGACATGTTCCAGGCACAGCCTTCCCCATGAGGATGGCTTATCGGGGACAAAGGCTATCCTTTGTGTACCTGGCTCATGACCCCGCTCCGCGCGCCCACGACCCCTGCTGAAGAGGCATACAACGAGAGCCATCAAGCGACTAGGAACATCATAGAACAAACAATCGGCGTCCTCAAGCAACGGTTCCGCTGTCTCGATCGCTCCGGGGGAGCCCTCCAGTATTCGCAGGACCGAGTCTCCCAATTCGTCGTCGTTTGCTGCATGCTGCACAACCTGGCTATCCGCAGGACTCAGGCACTGCCACCTCACATTGGACCCCCACCTCAGGAGGAGGAGCAGGAGGAGCATGAGGAGGAGGACGACGAGGAGTACCAGCCCAGGAGGGAGGCACAAGGTCCAAGGGCCGCCCGTCGGCGGCTTATTGAACGTCACTTCTAGGCCCCCTGTCAGGGAATGGCTTGTGCCAATGAAAGAACATGATTGCAGCCGCTCCGCAAGCCCTCAGCCGGTTAAGACAACAAACACTTCAAAGATCAAACATGGACAACGTTAATAAAAAAAATGCTTTATTGTACAAACTCAGGGCCCTTCCCACATGAAAACCAAAAACAGACGAAACCCCCAAAAAACACTCAAACACATTACTCGCTCCCACAACCTGGAGAGGATTAACAAAACAGTGGAACTAAAATGGCCGTCATCCTCGGCCTTCGTAAAATACAAACATCACATCCTCGGCCTTCAAAAAACAAACATCCAATTCTTGGCCTCAAAAAACACACATCCAATTCTCGGCCTCAAAAAACACACATCCAATTCTCGGCCTCAAAAAACAAACACAATTGGCCACACATTCGATTTTTGGCCCGCTAGGTCGATGCCTTGGCCATCTTTGTGTGGCTCCTGCCCGCCCTGCTGCTCCTCCTCAAAGTAAGGCCATTGGCTGCTGCAAGGCTGGGGGCAGGCTCCAGAGGGGCACATGTCGTGACGGCAGATGCCCTTGGGGGTCGCCTAGTCGAGGTCTGGCCGTCGAGCGGGCGGCTGTTGAATGCTGCAGCTGTGGCTGGCCAGCATCAGTCGCTGCAGCAGCTCCTGGCAGCTCCACTGGGGGAGTGGCAGTGGCGGCTGGAGGAATGGGGGCAAGCTGGCGGATGGCAGGCGCTCGCTGGTCGCCTGAGACACTGGCACTCGCCCGGGCCAGCACTGCAGCATGCGCACCAGTCTGCCGAGGGACAGACCGCTGTGCTGCTGCAGCGCGCCGGGTGCCCTGGCGATGCCTGGCTGACACAGCGAGTGTGGCAGCAGTGAGTGCCCGTGTTGACCTGTTCAGTGACCTCATCAGAGCACCCAGTGACTGCACGGCACCACTGATCAGCTGCCCACTCGCTGCCTGAGCTGCCCCGAATGCCGCACGACTCGCTGCCTGATCTGCCCCGAATGCCGCCCGACTCGCTGCCTGCTCTGCCCCGAATTCCGCCAAACTGATGGCCTGTGAGGCCCCGACGCTGGTGACACTCCGAGGGAGGGACTCGATGGCCTCAGGCAACCGTGCCACTACCTCCATGAGCTCCGTGTGCCGGCGCTCCGATTCCGCGGACAAGTCCTCGAGGCGTTCCATCTCCTCAGCGAAGACCATCTCCAGACTGGAGGCCGGACTCTCCCTCTGGGGAGAAGGCCGCCGAGCTCGCCGACCCTTCCTGCGTTGCTGGAGGCCGCTGGGCCCAGCAATTGGACTCCCCTCCGACCCTTCCCCCCTCTGGGGAGAAGGCCGCCGAGCTGGCACCCCCCTCCCACGTTTCTGCAGGCCGCAGGTCCCATGAGCTCCCCTCCCCTCCGACACTTCCGCGACGCTCCCCTCCAGGGAAGAAATGTCCCCTACATTGGCATGGGTTGCCACGGCTGAGGGTTCCCCTGATGGGCCGCCTTCCTCTTGCTCCTCCTCCTCCTCTGAGGGGCTGTCACTGGCAGGTTCAGGGACCTCCTCCTCACCATCTGAAACCAGGAAGGCACAAGAGTAGCTTTAGAATGAGGAGAGGGCGTCAGCGAGGGATGCATGAGTGGTGGCATTCAGCGCATTGGTCGGACAGTGGCAAAGGATGTAGATCTGATGCGCAAGTGGGACGAGAGAGGTCCAAACATGGATGTCCTTACCATTGGTGCCCAGAACAGGGTCGGCATCTCCACATGCAACGGGGCCAATCACCCGGGCACCCATGATGCGCTCCACGCGATGTTGAAGCTCGGTGAGCAGCTGGATCTGGGGTCGGCCTCCCCCGGTCGCAGTCCGGCTCTTCCAATTATTAGCCAGCTTGGCCTGCAAGAGAAAGGACGGCCTCTAAGTACAGTGTGTCACCCTGATCTTGTGTGCACTGCCTCCCATGGTGGAATAGCCTGGCCAGTGTGTCGCCCTGATCTTGTGTGCACTGCCTCCCATGGTGGAAGAGCCTGGCCAGTGTGTCGCCCTGATCTTGTGTGCACTTCCTCCCATGGTGGAATAGCTTGGCCAGTGTGTTAAGTGCAGAATGTGCAATTGATGTTCATGCCTGTTCCATAGCTGCTGGATGAGGGCTGGCCATTAGGGCTTTCAGGTCCCTTTGCCCATAATGTGAGGTGCACATGCAAGGATGAGGAGGACACTGGAAAGGGTACTCACCCTGACAATCCGCGTGAAGTCATTAAACTTTTTGCGGCATTGGACACCGGTCCTGGGGACCTCGCTGTTGGCTGACACCTTGCTGGCGACATGCCTCCAGGCTCTCCGGTAGGCGTGGAGCGGCGCCTTCCTGCCATTGTCCGGGTACAAAATATGGCGCCTCTTCTCCACACCACCAACCAGCACACTCCGATCACGCTCTGAGAAGCGCTGCGCTTGTTCACGGGCCCTCTGCATGGCTTCAGGTGCTATTTGGGTCCAGCAGCAGTGTTCAGGCCTAGCTGGAGGGCTCCACTATCCAGGACGTGGCAGCAGACAAAGTCGACCCTTCCCCCTTAAGAGCTGGCCGGCGCCAGGGTGTCTGCTGTCAATCACGAGATGGCCGCACCTGCGCTGCGCCCGGCCTGGGCGCTCTCGCTCAGCATCTCTGGCTTAGCGCCTAAAGAGAGGCGTCCAGCACCAGTTTTAGCGCTCGAGCAAACTCTTTGGGCGAAGCTAATGAATATCGCAGAAGTGGCCTCGATTTGGCGGCGGGCGCAAACTTTAGCGGCCGCCCGACTTTAACGCCCCAAAAGTGGCTACAATGAATTTCTAGGCCTATGTATCTTAAAAAGACAGAAACAAACAACTCAGAAACACAACCCAGTAAACTGTACAACACCAAAAAAATCGTACAGATGGGCCAAAAACGACACGGAAAAATACCAGAAAGCAATTAGCAATGAATCAACTCAAGCTCTCTTGGACACCTTTCTGGATAACATATACACGCACAATAAAGAAGGCGTAAACCGGGCAGTGAATAACCTAAACAATATTTTTGATAATTTGGCAACAAGGTCAAACTTGAAAGCTCGCAAGAACAAACCCAAAACAAAAAACTATGAAAAATGGTTTGACCCAGATTGCCATAACATGAGGAAAAAACTTAGAAAAATATCAAACCAAAAACACAGACATCCAGAAAACGAGGAATTATGCCTTACTTATTGTCAGACACTAACACAATACAGAAACACACTCAGAACCAAAAAAGAGCAATATATTAAGAATACACTCAGCTCCATTGAGGAATCCATTGATTCCAATTGTTTCTGGGACAACTGGAATAAATTACACAAAAAACAACACGACGAATTGGCCATTCAAAATGGAGACACATGGGAAAACCACTTTGAAAAATTATACCAGAAAAACATACTAAGGCCAGAGCAACACCAAATATGCAAAAAACTGGAAAAGCTCGAAATGGCCAGAAAAGATAACCAAAACCCGCTAGACTCCATAATAACAGAAAAAGAACTTTTTGAAAAACTCAAGGACCTGCGACCAGGAAAAGCTTGCGGGGCAGACGGCATACAAAGCGAGATGGTTAAACACACAGACGATAAAATGAAACTGGCTATCCTAAAACTCTTCAACTTGGTTCTGAATGTTGGTTACTTCCCTGATATCTGGAACAAAGGACTCATAACGCCAATATACAAAAGTGGGGACAAAGTCGACCCAAATAACTATCGAGGCATCTGTGTAAACAGTAATCTGGGGAAGGTATTCTGTAGTATCATAAACAAAAGACTTATAAACTTCCTTGAGGAGCACAATGTCTTGAGTAAAGGCCAAATTGGATTCCTGCCAAACTATAGAACATCAGATCATATCTTCACCCTACAGACCCTAATTGACAAACACGTTCATCAAAACAAAAGCAAAATCTACGCATGCTTTATAGATTTCCAGAAGGCTTTCGATTCCATCTGGCACGACGGTTTATTCCTGAAACTTATCGATGTAATTAAATCAATGTATACAAACAACAAATGTGCAGTTAAAATTGGAGACAAACAAACAAACAAAATACTTCCCACAGGGGCGGGGGGTGACACAGGGCTCGCCAATCTCACCGACACTCTTTAATATTTACATAAATGAATTGGCAAAACTACTTGAACAATCTACAGCACCCGGCCTCACCCTATATGAATCCAAGGTTAAATTCCTCCTCTATTCAGACGACCTGGTTGTGCTGTCACCAACTAAGGAGGGTCTACAGCAGAACCTGGATCTGCTGGAGTCGTACTGCCAGACTTGGGCCCTGACAATAAATCCCCAAAAAACCACAGTCCTTGTGTTCCAGCAAAGATCCAGACATCAGGGACCCAAAATAAATTTCACACTAGGAACAACTAAAATTGAACAAAGCACTTACTACACATACTTAGGCTTAAAAATCAGTTCTACGGGAAATTTCAAACTGTCTGTGAATGAACTGAAAGAGAAAGCAAGAAGGGCTTTCTATGCCATTAAAAAATCAATCCAAATAGAAATCCCAATTCGCATTTGGCTCAAAATTTTCAAATCAGTAATTGAACCAATTGCACTCTATGGCAGTGAGGTGTGGGGACCGCTAACACAACAAGAATTTGCAAAATGGGACAAACACCCAATTGAGATCCTGCATGCAGAATTCTGTAAAAGTATCCTCCGGACTCAAAGGAAAACCGTAAACAATGCATGCAGGGCAGAACTAGGCCAATATCCATTAATAATCACTATCCAAAAAAGAGCCACCAAATTTTGGAAACACCTAGAAATGAGCAACCCCCAATGCTATCATTATGAAGCCCTGAAATGCCAAGAGAGGACCATAAAGAAGAGTACCCTCAGTCAACTAATCCTGGGACTCAGTGAAGTAATTACTAACACTACTAACAATAAGCAGCCGCAGGACAGTGACAGCGTAACACAAAGAATTCGACACAACACAATCGTCGCTAAGCAAAAGGAAAAATACCTGTCATATTGGGCAGAAACAACAATAACCCAAAGCAAACTCAATTACTACTTGGCCCTAAACAGACAATACAATATGGCTGATTACCTGACCATGATAAAGGATAGCAAACTGAGAAAAACCTTGACAATGTACAGACTCAGTGAACATAACCTGGCGATCGAAAAAGGTAGACACAGGCAGACCCAGCTACCAAGAGAGGACAGGATATGCTCTCACTGCAGTCAGGGAGTGGTGGAGACAGAGATGCACTTCCTCACAGCTTGTAGAAAATATCAGGGCATAAGGGAGAATTTCAACCCAAAATTCACAAAAATATGCCCGGAATTCAGAAATTTGAATGACGACCAAAAACTCCCATACCTACAAGGGGAAGAGAGAAATTGTGTAACACTAGCGGCGCACTATGTCACAGCTTGCCATAAACAGAGGGACAAGCATGAAATATAAGAAAAGAGTATATATAAATTATATGAAAGTTATTTATAGACTCAGGGATATATCTGTTGATACAATGTATGGATAGATCTGTATTTTAGTGTACAAACATGAATGTTTTTCGATGCTTTGGCAACATAAGATGTAACTTGTCATGCCAATAAAGCGAATTGAATTGAATTGAATTGAAATTGAGTGGTGGAGAGGGAGAGTGGTGGAGAGGGAGAGGGAGAGTAGTGGAGAGGGAGAGTGGTGGAGAGGGAGAGTGGTGGAGAGGGAGAGTGGTGGAGAGGGAGAGGGAGAGTGGTGGAGAGGGAGAGTGGTGGAGAGGGAGAGTGGTGGAGAGGGAGAGTGGTGGAGAGGGAGAGAGGTGGAGAGGGAGAGAGGTGGAGAGGGAGAGTGGTGGAGTGGTGGAGAGGGAGAGTGGTGGAGTGGTGGAGAGGGAGAGAGGTGAAGAGGGAGAGAGGTGGAGAGGGAGAGAGGTGGAGAGGGAGAGAGGTGGAGAGGGAGAGTGGTGGAGAGGGAGAGAGATGGAGAGGGAGAGAGGTGGAGAGGGAGAGTGGTGGAGAGGGAGAGAGGTGGAGAGGGAGAGTGGTGGAGAGGGAGAGAGGTGGAGAGGGAGAGAGGTGGAGAGGGAGAGTGTTAGAGAGGGAGAGAGGTGGAGAGGGAGAGAGGTGTAGAGGGAGAGGGAGAGAGGTGGAGAGGGAGAGAGGTGGAGAGGGAGAGTGGTGGAGAGGGAGAGAGGTGGAGAGGAGAGAGGTGGAGAGGGAGAGAGGTGGAGAGGGAGAGAGGTGGAGAGGGAGAGGTGGAGAGGGAGAGAGGTGGAGAGGGAGAGGGGTGGAGATGGAGAGAGGTGGAGAGGGAGAGTGGTGGAGAGGGAGAGAGGTGGAGAGGGAGAGTGGTAGAGAGGGAGAGAGGGGGAGAGGGAGAGAGATGGAGAGGGAGAGAGGTGGAGAGGGAGAGAGGTGGAGAGGGAGAGAGGTGGAGAGGGAGAGTGGTGGAGAGGGAGAGTGGTGGAGAGGGAGAGAGGTGGAGAGGGAGAGAGGTGGAGAGGGAGAGAGGTGGCGAGGGAGAGAGGTGGAGTGGGAGAGTGGTGGAGAGGGAGAGAGGTGGAGAGGGAGAGAGGTGGAGAGGTAGAGAGGTGGAGAGGGAGAGAGGTGGAGAGGGAGCGAGGTGGAGAGGGAGAGAGGTGGAGTGGGAGAGAGGTGGAGAGGGAGAGAGGTGGAGAGGGAGAGTGGTGGATGCAATGATATCAGCAAATAGTGATGTTATTTGCCTGTTTGATTATCATGCCTTACCAGCATAATTGCATGTATTGAATGCTTGTGCCTGAGCAGCAGAGGGCATGTGACCGAGACAAGCAAGGCAGTTTAGTTTAGTTTCAGTTTTGTTCTAGATGCATCACAAGCAAGCTGTCTCCTGTATAAGCTATTTTAAAGAGTTGAACAGATTTTAGATTAAAAGACATTCTCTTTCATAAATGTCTCATCATTGAACCCACAAAGAAATCAATACATGGTGTCAGAACTGCAGGGCGGAACTATCAGTGGTCGAAGACATCATCTACAAAGGAAGTAAAATAGTTGTCCCAAAGAGTCTGAGAAAAGAGATGTTAAAAAAGATCCATGGAGGACATCTGGGAATCGAAAAGTGTAAGAAAAGAGCAAGAGAGGTGATGTACTGGCCACAAATCAATCAAGATGTGACAAATGAGGTGTCAAACTGCACAATATGCCTGAAATATCGAGCAAGCAATCCGGTAGAACCACTAAAGCCACACCCAGCACCAGACAGTCCTTACCAGAAGGTAGGCGCTGACCTATTCGTATGTCAAGGGAAGGACTATCTTGTAGTCACAGACTATTACTCCCTGTATCCAGAGGTTTGTAGACTGTACACCGCCACTGCAGATGCTGTGATAACATGTATGAAAGCCATATTCTCCAGACATGGCGTGGCAAGCGAGGTCTTCACAGACAACGGACCCCAGTTTTACAATGCAAGTTTCTGACACTTTGCCAAAGTGTGGGACTTTGTCCACACAACGTCAAGTCCTCACTATCCACAGGCCAATGGACTAGTGGAAAAATCGGTCCAGACAGTAAAAAGGCTGATGTACAAGGCAAAAGACATTGGAACTGACTTCTACCAAAGCATGCTTGTACACCGCACAGCGCCGCTCGAGTGTGGTAAGTCACCAGCCCAACTCCTGATGGGACGTCGGCTAAGGTCAAACCTACCCATCCCGGAGAGCCTCCTGAAAGCAAAAGAGGGGGAGAAAGTGAGGAAGTTCAAAGAGCAACAGAAAGGAAAGCAAAAGTACTACTATGACAGAGGAACACAAAACCTACCTGAACTCCACACTGGTGACCAAGTAAGGTTCAAAGACAAAACAAACACATGGACTCATAAGGGAACTGTCCTGAGTGAAGTTCAACCAAGATCATACACCATTCAGACAGATCAGGGTGCTGTTCTGAGAAGAAATCGTCGAGATCATCTCATGGGACCAGCCACAGCAGGTCAAGAGACTGATAATGTTGAACAACCTGATCACACAGCTGAGAACCAATCATCTGAGGCAACAACTCAGATTCAAGGACAATCAAACAGAAAATCCTCAAGATACGTGAAGCCTCCTGAGAGACACATTGAGCAAATTTAAGGACTATTGTTTTAGAAGGAAGTAATGTTATCTTATTCTTTCTTCAAATTCTAGTGTATTGACATATTTCATGTGAACACACAAAGCAAGGTTAAAAAACCTTGATCATGATAATGATAATGTAAGTTAATTAAGTGTTACAGTCAAAATGCAGATTAATATAAAGAAAACATGTTGTTAGTTAAAAGTAAATAACTTTTGTTTTAAGAAAAGGAGATGTAATGATATCAGCAAATAGTGATGTTTTATTGCCTGTTTGATTATCATGCCTTACCAGCATAACTGCATGTATTGATTGCTTGTGTCTGAGCAGCAGAGGGCATGTGACCGAGACTAGCAAGGCAGTTTAGTTTAGTTTCAGTTTCATTCTAGATGCATCACAAGCAGCGTGTCTCCTGTAAAAGCTGTTTAAAAGAGTTGAACAGACTTTAGATTAAAAGACATTCTCCTTCATAAATGTCTCGTCATTGAACCCACAAAGAAATCAATAGAGTGGAGAGGGAGAGAGGTGGAGAGGGAGAGAGGTGGAGAGGGAGAGGGGGAGAGAGGTGGAGAGGGAGAGTGGTGGAGAGGGAGAGAGGTGGAGAGGGAGAGTGGAGGAGAGGGAGCGAGGTGGAGTGGGAGAGAGGTGGAGAGGGAGAGAGGTGGAGAGGGAGAGAGGTGGAGAGGGAGAGTGGTGGAGAGGGAGAGAGGTGGAGAGGTAGAGTGGTGGAGAGGGAGATAGGTGGAGAGGGAGAGAGGTGGAGTGGGAGAGAGGTGGAGAGGGAGAGAGGTGGAGAGGGAGCAAGGTGGAGTGGGAGCGAGGTGGAGAGGGAGAGAGGTGGAGAGGGAGAGAGGTGGAGAGGGAGAGAGGTGGAGAGGGAGAGAGGTGGAGAGGGAGAGTGGTGGAGAGGGAGAGTAGTGGAGCGGGAGAGAGGTGGAGAGGGAGAGAGGTGGAGAGGGAGAGAGTTGGAGAGGGAGAGAGGTGGAGAGGGAGAGAGGTGGAGAGGGAGAGTGGTGGAGAGGGAGAGAGGTGGAGAGGGAGAGAGGTGTAGAGGGAGAGAGGTGGAGAGGGAGAGTGGTGGAGAGGGAGAATGGTGGAGAGGGAGAGAGGTGGAGAGGTGGAGAGGGAGAGTGGTGGAGTGGGAGAGAGGTGCAGAGGGAGAGAGGTGGAGAGGGAGAGTGGTGGAGAGGGAGAGAGGGGGAGAGGGAGAGAGGTGGAGAGGGAGAGAGGTGGAGAGGGAGAGAGGTGGAGATGGAGAGAGGTGGAGAGGGAGAGAGTTGGAGTGGGAGAGTGGTGGAGAGGGAGAGAGGTGGAGAGGGAGAGTGGTGGCGAGGGAGAGAGGTGGAGAGGGAGAGAGGTGGAGAGGGAGAGAGGTGGAGAGGGAGAGTGGTGGAGAGGGAGAGAAGTGGAGAGGTGGAGAGGTGGAGAGGGAGAGTGGTGGAGAGGGAGAGAGGTGGAGAGGGAGACAGGTGCAGAGGGAGAGCGGTGGAGAGGGAGAGCGGTGGAGAGGCAGAGAGGTGGAGAGGGAGAGAGGTGGAGAGGTGGAGGGGGAGTGTGGTGGAGAGGGAGAGAGGTGGAGTTGGAGAGAGGTGGAGAGGGAGAGAGGTGGAGAGGGAGAGAGGTGCAGAGGGAGAGAGGTGGAGAGGGAGAGTGGTGGAGAGGGAGAGAGGTGGAGAGGGAGAGAGGTGGAGAGGTGGAGTGGGAGAGTGGTGGAGAGGGAGAGAGGTGGAGAGGGAGAGAGGTGGAGAGGGAAAGAGTTGGAGAGGGAGAGAGGTGGAGAGGGAGAGAGGTGGAGAGGGAGAGAGTTGGAGAGGGAGAGAGGTGGAGAGGGAGAGAGGTGGAGAGCGAGAGTGGTGGAGAGGGGGAAAGGTGGAGAGGGAGAGTGGTGGAGAAGGAGAAAGGTGGAGAGGGAGAGAGGTGGAGAGGTGGAGGGGGAGAGTGGTGGAGAGGGAGAGAGGTGGAGAGGGAGAGAGGTGGAGGGGGAGAGAGTTGGAGAGGGAGAGAGGTGGAGAGGGAGAGAGTTGGAGAGGGAGAGAGGTGGAGAGGGTGAGAGGTGGAGAGGGAGAGAGGTGGAGAGGGAGAGTGGTGGAGAGGGAGAGAGGTGGAGAGCGAGAGAGGTGGAGAGGGAGAGAGGTGGAGAGGGAGAGTGGTGGAGAGGGAGAGAGGTGGAGAGGGAGAGAGCTGGAGAGAGAGAGGTGGAGAGGGAGAGAGGTGGAGAGGGAGAGAGGTGGAGAGGGAGAGAGTTGGAGTGGGAGAGAGCTGGAGAGGGAGAGAGGTGGAGAGGGAGAGAGGTGGAGAGGCAGAGTGGTGGATGTGATGCTATCAGCAAATAGTGATGTTATTTTCCTGTTTGATTATCATGCCTTACAAGCATAATTGCATATATTGATTGCTTGTGCCTGAGCAGCAGAGGGCATGTGACCGAGACAAGCAAGGCAGTTTAGTTTAGTTTCAGTTTTGTTCTAGATGCATCACAAGCAAGGTGTCTCCTGTAAAAGCTGTTTAGAAGAGTTGAACAGACTTTAGATTAAAAGACATTCTCTTTCATAAATGTCTCGTCATTGATCCCACAAAGAAACCAATACATGGTGTCGGAACTGCAGGGCGGAACTATCAGTGGTCGAAGACATCATCTACAAAGGAAGTAAAATAGTTATCCCAAAGAGTCTGAGAAAAGAGATGTTAAAAAAGATCTATGGAGGACATCTGGGAATCGAAAAGTGTAAGAAAAGAGCACGAGAGGTGATGTACTGGCCACGAATCAACCAAGATGTGACAAATGAGGTGTCAAACTGCACAATATGCTTGAAATATCGAGAAAGCAATCCGGTAGAACCACTAAAGCCACACCCAGCACCAGACAGAACTTACCAGAAGATAGGCGCTGACCTATTCGTATGTCAAGGGAAGGACTATCTTGTAGTCACAGACTATTACTCCCTGTATCCAGAGGTTTGTAGACTGTACACCACCACTGCAGAAGCTGTGATAACATGTAGGAAAGCCATATTCTCCAGATATGGCGCGGCAAGCGAGGTCTTCACAGACAACGGACCCCAGTTTTGCAATGCAAGTTTCCGACACTTTGCCAAAGAGTGGGATTTTGTCCACACAACATCAAGTCCTCACTATCCACAGTCCAATGGACTAGTGGAAAAATCGGTCCAGACAGTGAAAAGACTGATGTACAAGGCAAAAGGCAGTGGAACTGACTTCTACCAAAGCATGCTTGTACACCGCACAACGCCGCTCGAGTGTGGTAAGTCACCAGCCCAACTCCTGATGGGACGTCGGCTAAGGTCAAACCTACCCATCCCGGAGAACCTCCTGAAAACAAAAGAGGGGGAGAAAGTGAGGAAGTTCAAAGAGCAACAGAAAGAAAAGCAAAAGTACTACTATGACAGAGGAACACAAAACCTACCTGAACTCCACACTGGTGACCAAGTAAGGTTCAAAGACAAAACAAACACATGGACTCAGAAGGGAACTGTCCTGAGTGAAGTTCAACCAAGATCATACACCATTCAGGCAGATGAGGGTGCTGTTCTGAGAAGAAATCATCGAGATCTTCTCATGGGACCAGCCACAGCAGGTCAAGAGACTCATACTGTTGAACAACCTGATCACACAGCTGAGAACCAATCATCTGAGGCAACAACTCAGATTCAAGGACAATCAAACAGAAAATCCTCAAGACACGTGAAGCCTCCTGAGAGAATCATTGAGCAAATTTAAGGACTATTGTTATGGAAGGAAGTAATGTTATCTTATTCTTTCTTCAAGTTCTAGTGTATTGACATATTTCACGTGAACACACAAAGCAAGGTAAAAAAACCTTGATCATGATAATGATAATGTAAGTTCATTAAGTGTTAGAGTTTAAATGCAGATTAATATAAAGAAAACATGTTGTTAGTTAAAAGTAAATTACTTTTGTTTAAAGAGAAGGAGATGTAATGATATCAGCAAATAGTGATGTTATTTGCCTGTTTGATTATCATGCCTTACCAGCATAAATGCATGTATTAATTGCTTGTGCCTGAGTAGCAGAGGGCAAGTGACCGAGACAAGCAAGGCAGTTTAGTTTAGTTTCAGTTTCGTTCTAGATGCATCACAAGCATCGTGTCTCCTGTAAAAGCTGTTTAAAAGAGTTGAACAGACTTTAGATTAAAATAAATTCTCTTTCATAAATGTCTCGTCATTGAACCCACAAAGAAATCAATACAGTGGAGAGGGAGAGAGGTGGAGAGGGAGAGAGGTGGAGAGGGAAAGTGGTGGAGTGGGAGAGAGGTGGAGAGGGAGAGAGGTGGAGAGGGTGAGTGTTGGAGAGGGAGAGAGGTGGAGAGGGAGAGAGGTGGAGAGGGAGAGTGGTGGAGAGGGAGAGAGGTGTAGTGGGAGAGAGGTGGAGTGGGAGAGAGGTGGAGAGGGAGAGAGGTGGAGAGGGAGAGAGGTGGAGAGGGATAGAGGTGGAGAGGGAGAATGGTGGAGAGGGAGAGTGGTGGAGAGGGAGAGAGGTGGAGAGTGAGAGAGGTGGAGAGTGAGAGAGGTGGAGAGGGAGAGAGAGGTGGAGTGGGAGAGAGGTGGAGAGGGAGAGAGGTGGAGTGGGAAAGAGGTGGAGAGGGAGAGAGGTGGAGAGAGGTGGAGTGGGAGAGAGGTGGAGAGGGAGAGAGGTGGAGTGGGAAAGAGTTGGAGAGGGAGAGAGGTGGAGAGGGAGAGAGGTGGAGAGGGAGAGTGGTGGATGTAATGATATCAGCAAATAGTGATGTTATTTGCCTGTTTGATTATCATGCCTTACCAGCATAATTGCATGTATTGATTTCTTGTGCCTGAGCAGCAGAGGGCATGTGACCGAGACAAGCAAGGCAGTTTAGTTTAGTTTCAGTTTCGTTCTAGATGCATCACAAGCAAGGTGTCTCCTGTAAAAGCTGTATTAAAAGAGTTGAACAGATTTTAGATTAAAAGACATTCTCTTTCATAAATGTCTCGTCATTGAACCCACAAAGAAATCAATACATGGTGTCAGAACTGCAGGGCGGAACTATCAGTGGTCGAAGACATCATCTGCAAAGGAAGTAAAATAGTTATCCCAAAGAGTCTGAGAAAAGAGATATTAAAAAAGATCCATGGAGGACATCAGGGAATCGAAAAGTGTAAGAAAAGAGCACGAGAGGTGATGTACTGGCCACGAATCAACCAAGATGTGACAAATGTGGTGTCAAACTGCACAATATGCCTGAAATATCGAGCAAGCAATCCGGTAGAACCACTAAAGCCACACCCAGCACCAGACAGACCTTACCAGAAGGTAGGCGCTGACCTATTCGTATGTCAAGGGAAGGACTATCTTGTAGTCACAGACTATTACTCCCTGTATCCAGAGGTTTGTAGACTGTACACCACCACTGCAGATGCTGTGATAACATGTATGAAAGCCATATTCTCCAGACATGGCGTGGCAAGCGAGGTCTTCACAGACAACGGACCCCAGTTTTACAATGCAAGTTTCTGACACTTTGCCAAAGAGTGGGACTTTGTCCACACAACATCAAGTCCTCACTATCCAGAGTCCAATGGACTAGTGGAAAACTCGGTCCAGACAGTGAAAAGACTGATGTACAAGGCAAAAGACAGTGGAACTGACTTCTACCAAAGCATGCTTGTGCACCGCACAAAGCCGCTCGAGTGTGTTAAGTCACCAGTCCAACTCCTGATGGGACGTCGGCTAAGGTCAAACATACCCATCCCGGAGAACCTACTGATAACAAAAGAGGGGGAGAAAGTGAGGAAGTTCAAAAAGCAACAGAAAGAAAAGCAAAAGTACTAATATGACAGAGGAACACAAAACCTACCTGAACTCCACACTGGTGACCAAGTAAGGTTCAAAGACAAAACAAACACATGGACTCAGAAGGGAACTGTCCTGAGTGAAGTTCAACCAAGATCATACACCATTCAGACAGATGAGGGTGCTGTTCTGAGAAGAAATCGTCGAGATCTTCTCATGGGACCAGCCACAGCAGGTCAAGAGACTCATACTGTTGAACAACTTGATCACACAGCTGAGAACCAATCATCTGAGGCAACAACTCAGATTCAAGGACAATCAAACAGAAAATCCTCAAGACATGTGAAGCCTCCTGAGAGAATCATTGAGCAAATTTAAGGACTATTGTTATAGAAGGAAGTAATGTTATCTTATTCTTTCTTCAAGTTCTAGTGTATTGACATATTTCATGTGAACACACAAAGCAAGGTAAAAAAAACCTTGATCATGATAATGATAATGTAAGTTCATTAAGTGTTACAGTCAAAATGCAGATTAATATAAAGAAAACATGTTGTTAGTTAAAAGTAAATTACTTTTGTTTTAAGAGAAGGAGATGCAATGATATCAGCAAATAGTGATGTTATTTGCCTGTTTGATTATCATGCCTTACCAGCATAATTGCATGTATTGATTGCTTGTGCCTGAGAAGCAGAGGGCATGTGACCGAGGCAAGCAAGGCAGTTTAGTTTAGTTTCAGTTTCGTTCTGGATGCATCACTAGCATTGTGTCTCCTGTAAAAGCTGTTTAAAAGAGTTGAACAGACGTTAGATTAAAAGACATTCTCTTTCATAAATGTCTCATCATTGAACCCACAAAGAAATCAATACCATTGATCTATTCTACTATCTATCTATATATGATTATCTATATTATATATATTTATCTATATCTATATCTTTATGTATATTTATCTAGATTCTCTTCTATATTATCTATATTCTATATCTTATATATTCTTATATCTTATTCTATTTCTATATTATCTATTTAATATTATCTCTATCTCTTATTATCTTCTATCTTATTCATTCTCTATACTATTTTATCTATCTATTATATTTCTCTATCTATTATATTTATCTCTTATTATATTTCTATATTATTATTTTCTAGATATTATTCTATTCTATATTCTCTTTATCTTTCTATATTATTCTATTATCTCTATTATATCTTATCTATTATTATATCTATATCTTATTATCTTTCTCTATTATTCTTTTCTATCTTATTCTCTTCTCTATATCTATTTCTATATTATCTATTCTATCTTATTCTCTTTCTATCTTATTCTCTTTACTCTCTTATTCTATTCTTATATCTTATCTATTTCTCTCTTATTCTCTTTCTATATTACTTATCTTATTCTCTTTCTCCATATTCCTTTCTCTCTTATCTCTTCTCTCTTATTCTCTTTCTCTATTATTCTCTTATCTCTTATTCTCTATATCTATTATCTCATCTTCTCTACTTATTATCTTCTCTATATCTATCTCTATCTATTATTCTCTTTCTCTCTTATTATCCTTATCTCTTATTCTCTATCTCCATTATTCTATTTCTCTATTCTATTTCTCTCTTATTCTCTTTCTCTATTATTCTCATTCTATATTATTCTCTTTCTCTCTTATTCATCTTCTCTCTTATTATCTTTTCCTATTATTCTCTTTCTCAATTATTCTCTTTCTCTCTTATTCTCTTTCTCTATTATTCTATTTCTCTATTATTCTCTTCTCTCTTATTCTATTTCTCTCTTATTCTATTTCTCTATTATCTCTTATTCTCTTTCTCTATTACTCTTCCTCTCTTATTCTCTTCTATATTATTCTCTTTCTCTCTTATTCTCCTTCTCTATTATCTATTCTCTCTATTCTCTTTCTCTATTATTATCTATCTCTCTATTCTCTCTTATTCTCTCTATCTATTATTCTCTCTATCTATATTCTCTTTCTACTATACTCTTTCTATATTATCTCTTCTCTCTATTCTCTTCTCTCTTATTATTTTCTCATATTATTCTCTTTCTCTCTTATTCTCTTTCTCTCTTATTCTCTTTCTCTCTTATTCTATTTCTCTATCTATTCTCTTCTCTATTATCTCATTCTCTTATCTCTCTTCTACTCTTTATCTATATTATCTATTTCTCTATTCTATTCTCTCAATTATTCTCTTTCTCTATTATTCTCTTTCTCTCTTATTCTCTTTCTCTCTTATCTATTCTCTCTATTCTCTTATCTCTTATTCTCTTCTCTCTATTCTCTTTCTCTCTTATTCTCTTTCTCTCTTATTCTATTCTCTCTTATTCTCTTTCTCTATTATTCTCTTCTCTCTTATTCTCTTTCTCTCTTATTCTCTTTCTCTCTTATTCTCTCTCTTTCTCTCTTATTCTCTTCTCCTATTATTCTCTTTCTCTCTCTATTCTCTCTATCTCTCTCTATTCTCTTTCTCTCTTATTCTATTCTCTCTTATTCTCTTCTCTCTATTATTCTCTTATTCTCTTTCTCATTATTCTCTTCCTCTCTTATTATCTCTCTATATATATTCTCTTTACTCTCTTATTCTCCTTATCTCTTATTCTCTTTCTCTCTATTCTCATTCTCTCTCTCTCTTATTCTCTTTCTCTCTTATTCTCTTCTCTCTCTTATTCTCTCTCTCTCTCTTATTCTCTTATCCTATTATTCTCTTTTCT